>NC_064284.1:4598560-4782314 GCF_019186545.1 Solanum stenotomum | reverse complement strand
AA
This sequence comes from Solanum stenotomum, assembly GCF_019186545.1. Taxonomy (NCBI): domain Eukaryota; kingdom Viridiplantae; phylum Streptophyta; class Magnoliopsida; order Solanales; family Solanaceae; genus Solanum; species Solanum stenotomum. The sequence continues at coordinate 4,782,312 of NC_064284.1, read as the reverse complement.
AAAAAATTTAAGTTTGTTTTTAAAAATATTTTCAATTTCAAAATTTTATTTTGTTACCCCATCTCACCCCTACCTCCCTCCCCCCGCCTGCCCCCACCCTCCCCCAAAAAAATTAAGTTTATTTTTAAAAAATATTTTCAGTTTCAATTCAAAAATTATTTTCTACTCTCTAGTAAATATAAAATAGATTTTCTCAAAAATATTTTTCATTCATAAATCAAACACACATAAATCTTTTCCGGAAAAAATATTTTCTACTCTCCAACCAAACATGAGAAAATAAGTCCATAGTCTACTTGTTTTCCAGGAAAACATTTTCCTTAATACCAAACACACCCTAAACGAAGAAAGTATTGTTTATGGCTAAACGAGTTTAGTACTTTGTTGGTGATTATCATAGGAACTGCGTTTTTTGTTAAAAAACTGGGCTGGGCTTATCTTACATGGACTTTTACTAGAAATTAGGTCAGCCCATTTAATGTCGCAGTCTACGAGTCAATCTCAAATGGGAATTATTGTCGGCCGTCACTATCTTTACCCACTGACCATCCTACGTTTCAATAAATAGAATAAGTTATGTTCAAATTCGTACAAGAAAAACAGTTAGTTAAATGAGAATTAGACTAATTATTTTTCTAGTTCGAATTTGAACACAAAATATTCTGTTTATTGAAAAAAATTATATATTCAAAAATTATATAAAAAATTTGTAAGTCACAATTGTTAATAATTTACTTTGATGAGAATCAAAGGCAAGCACTGGAAACAGTTCAAAAAGAAACTGTGGCAGAAATTTGGGAAGATATTGCCCAGCATATGTAAAATATATTGAGTAGTAAAAATGATAATAAAACTTGTAACATCCTCAAAGATAATTGTAGGTTAAATACAGAGGAAAATTATGCAGAATAGCAAATATTAACTCTATATTAGGTATTATAGCTATAGTTTAAGAAATAATTATAATTCGCGGCTATAATTTTCTCAATTCTTGTTATTTGTTTGATTTGTACAAAATCAGAATTTGTATAATTCGATTGTTATATAGATATATAGTGTTATTGAACACTAGCAAATCTTAATAAAATATTTAATTAGACACATTCGCTTCAAATTTTGACTCCCTTTTAATGTATTTTCATTCATTTATTAATTATTAGTAGTAATTAATTTAACCATATAAAATATATCATTTTCCTTTAATCGTACGGATCAATCTCTAAATTAAATTTTTTAAAAGAAGAAATGACATCCTTTTCGTAAAGTCCAGGGCTCGTTCATTAATTAATATTTTATCTGGTAGGGTTAATTAAACGACCACCTAATTGTTACTATTTTTTAAAATTTCTTGATATTGATCAGAAAATGACAAAAAGAAAGGAGGAGATCAGTTTGTTATTTAATTTCTTTGAGCTCTTGCAAGGATCACGTGTCCACAATTATGTCGTCAATATGGGCTGATCCATCCTATTCGGACTAATTCATACAGACTTTGAAATTTAACGGATCAGATTGGGCTAACCCATTTTTGATATGAGCTAGAAAATAGTTAGCCCAGCCCACAAGTATGTGAGCTACGGACTTTACCGGACCAACTCTCTTTTCTTAAAAGTATATATTTTATAATTTTTTAAATTAAATTATAATTTAAAAATATTATCATAAATATCGACAGGACAATATTACCTGGTGTTAGTGTTACTACTTGTTAATCAAATCCACAAATAAAATTATCTTTATAATATATATTAAGTTTGATTTCAAATAAATGCATAAATAGCTAAATAAAAATATTAACCTAATTGTTTTCCAATAATTATGATAAAACACAAAAACTATGACAATATTCCATATGCTACAACATATGTAGTGATTCCCTAGAAATTTTAGGAAATTTTTATTTTATGTAATACATATTTTATAAACATGATTTGTATTTAAATTGTAATATTTCAAACTTTAAACAAATTTTGAGTTTAGACTCTTGTTATTTTTAATACTCCATTTTATTTTATTTTTTAATTAATTTTTGTTTGGCCCACGGGCTGACCCTATCCATATTTCCCAAGCCTCACAAATCGGCAGACTTATTCAGGACGGGCTAAAAAGCCGTTTTCTTAAATAAGCTCTAAAAATTGTAGCCCAGCCCTATCAAATTACAGGTTAGGCCAGGCCAGCCCAACGGGCCTAACCCATATTGACGGCTCTAATTATGTCAAATATATTTCTCCCCTGGGAATTAATTTAGGATTATTGAAGGAGTTTACTTAAGGAACCTTTTATTTAATTGGTTAACTGACTTATAAATAATTAGGAGATAAAAGAACAATCGAAAACTATCATAATCCTATTATGAAGGAAATAACCGACCTAGAGCGAACCCTGTGTTATGTGAAGGGAGGAAAACTCAAAAAAATGGAAAATAAATAAAATTAAATTTTAACATTTTTTTTTTAAAATCAAAGGTAAAAATAACTTTACTATAATAATAAGATGATTACGGTAAATTTCAAATAGACTTAAAAACAAGTGCCAAATAAGGAGCAACAATTATAGCAACAAGTACATAAAAAAATTGAGAGAAATCACTCAAAATAGCTAGAGCTGTTGTTCAGGGCTTGAAATTGGATGCTACAGACCTCTAAATTCGATCCACCATTCAAATCAAAGATCTACAGGTAATATGTTAGAACACTTCGTCAAAATTTTAGCCTGATCTGATCCAATGATGAACGAATTGGCAAACTCTCAACTTGTTGTTGGTAAGGGTTCGATTTTTTTTCATATTGTAACCCCTCCCTAATTCCCCTTCCCCTACCCCAATTTCGAAAAAAAAAAAAAACGAATCGACAAATGTAATTTGAAGGTGACTTGTTGGAGTGAAAAACTAGAGCAAAAACTTCTTTCTTCTCTGTTGATGTGAAAACTCTTCAAAAGCAACTCTTATATCCAGTAGCTGCATGATAAGAAGAAGATTATATAAAAAGTGATACTGCAAAAACAAAAGAAAATACTATGTATAAGGAACTGTAGCTTCTGGCCTGGCGCTCGCCAGTGGATTCATGATCTGAAATTCAGCGTTGAACTCTTCAAAACTAGGAAAGCCAGAGTTTTCTGAACTCAATCACTCACTGCTGCTCTTTAATTAATAAGCGCAGCCATTGAGGGAGAGAGTTCAGAAAACGCTGGATTTCCACTAATGATTGCAGCCTATAATGCCGACTTATAACTTCTGAATTCATAAAAATTTCATATCAAAAAATGAATAATTAATTAACACTTTCTGTCTCGCATAAGAAAGTCTTTTATCATGTAAGAATGCCTCATTAACTGAAATTCCGAGTCAAACTTCCACACAAGACAATCGTTGTGTTGCTGTCTTGTGGTATATATATGTGTGTGAATTATTGAATATATAAGGAAGATTTGGACTGATGAGGAGGAAGCAATTAGCTTGAGAGTTAGGACTAACTATTTATAGTGTACTAGTATTTAGTTTACTATCCAATATATTTTACTATTGTTTTGAAATCAAGATGGAGTATAGTATATATTTTATTGTTAAAACTTATAGCTGTAACCCTTGCTCTTTCCATCCTCTCCATTATCTTTTTATTTTTTTAAAATAATAATAATAAGTAAATGTAGTAATTGCTGGTGAACTTCTAAAGTCCCTGTTTGCAACAAATTTTAAAGTGGCAGAAAATAAAAATTTTATTCATCAAGATTGCGGGTACAATTCTGTTTCTCTCTTGATTCTACTCTCCAAAGATTTATCCATAATTCGAGGGCCATTAGTGTCCGTATTTCTGGAATTAGGATGATTTAGATTTGACCTCTTCCATGAATTTGTGGAATATTCGAGATCTTGATCTTTAAATAATACCCAGAGTTTATGGGATATTTGAGATGACTTTAAGAGAATTTTGTACCCTTTATATAGGCGTGAACTAGGATTTAGGATTGAGTAGCATCCAAAAATTCTAATTGAAACTGAACACCTTCTAAAGTTTCAATTTGAATTGAACACGTCTTGTAGACAAAATTTCAATGTCTACAAATGCCCCTGCTTCAAGGCTTGTCGGAGTGTAGACTCGATGAAACTCAAAGACGAGGCTTGAAGTACTCATTCATCCACCTTTGCAGCTTCAGATTTTCAGATTTGATTTATGAGAGAAGAGATGAAGGGCAGACTTGGTCCCACTGGGCGTGCCAATTTGTTTGCAACAAATTTTAAAGTGACAAAAAATAAAATACAATCACAAAAAATATGACGAAACATAATTTTATTCATCAAGATTACGGGTACAATTATGTTCCTCCCTTGATTCTACTCTCCTAACATTTATCCAGGATTAGAGACCTCTATATGAATATTCCATGAATTTGTGGAATATTGGAGATCTTAATCTTTAAAAAATACCCATAGTTTATGGGATATTTGAGATGTCTTTTACCCTTTATATAGGCGTGAACTAGGATTTAGGGATGAGTAGCCTCCAAAAATTCTAGTAATTGAAACTGAACACCTTCTAGAGTCTCAATTTGAATTGAACACGTCTTGTAGAGTCCCACAAAATTTCAATGTCTACGGTCCCTCCACAAGTCTGGTCCTAAAACAAATTAGTATTTACTAAGAAATTTCAAGTCAAATTCCGTTCGAGGAACGAGTTGAGAAATTTCTATCAAATTTGTACCTAATTAAGAAAAACTAATTCCAATTTCCAAACAAATATTACGTGTCATTGATTTGGAATTATGGATTACAATGGACCACTCTTTTAATTTATTTTTTTTCTTCTTCTTCCTATTGTTTTCTATATTTATTACTTGCATATATGATGTTACATATTTATTCATTTAATTTTTGGCTATCATAGTTTGACTAATCATTAAATTTAAAATGAACAATATATCATAACTTTAAATAAAAATATCATTTAATCTTATATCAAGAAAGTGTCTGAATATCAATATCAATATAAAATTAAAATAAGGGTTGGTCTTCCAAGCTAAGTTTAATGGATCATAGGACAGGAAAGTAAACACAATTATGAGAGGAGATGCCATCATAGGAAGAATCGCTAACTCTTCCAACAAATTAATATTATTTTTCAGTAATTCTTTGTGAAAAGTGTGCTTAAGACTTGTGACAAATCTTTCACACATATGCCCTAGTTATACGCTGACATAACTAACATCGAAACTTAATAGACGAGACTTCCCACATACCTCCTTTAATAATATCAATATATTTATATTATTACTAGTATATAGTATGTAGTAAGTGCAACCTCGTTTTAACAATATTTCATTTTATTTATTGTTGTTATATGTAAAATATTGTTATATAAAGGTAAAATATATGTACATTTATTATAGTGATTATAGTACATATAACATATTACACTCTTTGTAAAATTATTTTCTATAATAGTCATACTTGTATATTGTATAATAGTATAATGTAAGAAATATATTATGTATAAAAATAAAATAATCATGCACTTAATAAGTTTCAAATACAAATATCTAATTAGAAAAAATAATTTAAACAATGCTCATCTAATCATAATTTCGCTAAGAAAATTACTAGTGTTAAAAAAAAAAACTAACATCGAAACTTAATAGACGAGACTTCCCACATACATCCTTTAATAATATTAATATATTTATATTATTACTAGTATATAGTATGTAGCAAGTGCAACCTCGTTATAACAATATTTCATTTTATTTATTATTTTTATATGTAAAATATTGTTATATAAAGGTAAAATATATGTACATTTATTATAGTGATTATAGTACATATAACATATTACACTCTTTGTAAAACTATTTCCTATAACAATCATACTCATATATTGTATGATAGTATAATGTAAGAAATATATTATGTATAAAAATAAAATAATCATGCACTTAATAAGTTTCAAATACAAATATCTAATTAGAAAAAATAATTTAAACAATGCTCATCTAATCATAATTTCACTAAGAAAATTACTAGTGTTTGCAATATATACATTCTCTCTCTCTCTCTCTTTTGGATTAATTAATAGGATAAGAAATGCATTACTCTTCCTTCTTTAATGCAGAAAATCATTAAGCTATTTTTAAAAAAATAATTAGCTAGTTCCACTTATTATGCACAGTTACTTATATTATTTATACCATTGTTCATTTATACAAATTTAAACTGATCTTTGAAAAAATTTAAATCAGGAAAGTACTAATTATACAATATTTCTTACTCGTCCTCGTTTTTGAGTACACCTTTTTTATTTAATTTGTTTGCATTACTTTCTTATTCAGTTTATCTAGAAAAGAATGTCTATTTTTCTTTTTAACATCTCCTTAACTCTAACTCTCCACATTATAACATGTACTCCCTCCGTCCCTATTTACTTGTCCATATTTCCTTTTTTGGTTGTCCCTATTTAGTTGTCCATTTTGACAAATCAAGAAAGGACAACAAATTTTTTCCTATTATACCCTTATTTACACTTCTTGAAAATTGTAAAAGTGTATGTTGTTTCCCTCCAATTTATTTCACTTTAATTCAAATAAGTGGTTGTAATTTTGAAGTGAAAAGTTGTCATAAGGGTAAAATTGTAACTTCACTGTGCTAATCATTGTTGCCTTAATCTGTGTGTCATTTCTAAAGTGGACAACTAAAAAGGGACGGAGGGAGTATAAGATTACAAAATTAAAGAACATTTTGGTATATTTCACATATCTTTAATTTAAGATCATATGAATCATACATCTTTTTTACTTTCTTAAATTTGATGATAAATCAAAACCAGACAAACAAATTAAAACAAAATGAGTAGGATACTTAACGAGGGTGCTTAGCCTTCATCGACTAGTCCTGTCTTTAACAATGAAGCTATTAAGTATGCTACTCCTGTAGCAGACCTAACATTGTAAGAAACAAATAATTTTACTGAAACTTGGAACTACATAAGTGGTCCAAATTCCATGATTAAATCCCACTTAAGTAATTGCTTTTGAGAACCCTAATACGAACTCTTTTTTTATTACAGTATGTTTTTATGAATTATTTTCTTATAATAAATAACATTGGATTTCTTGTTATGGTAGCGCAAAGCACTAATTGTCTTGTTATGTGAAATATATGTACGTAGGCGTCTAAAATTATGTATAGGTCATTGCTTTTTTCCCTTTTAATTTGTCCATTTAATTTGCAATCTAATTACATAGTAACTCATGCACTATCCAAAGAGGTGTCATAATTATAACGATTATAAGCATCACAGACAGTCACAAATCACAATATAGGCGGTTAATTAATAACGATGCCATGTATTGATGGATGGCAAATTAGAATTTTGTAAGGTTTTAGTATCAAATAGTTATAAGACAATAAAATATCAAAAGAAAACAGAAAAGCTTTACCTGACCAACAATATAAATAAACCAATTAGTACTAACTTACCTGAATTCCAATAGAATATTACGCTTCTTTCTTACAAATATTACAAGGCAGAAACCAATAAAGTTCAAAAGGAACTTTTTTCTTTTGGGCTATATAACCCCCCCCCCCAACCCTCACCCCACCCACTCACTCTTTTTTCCATCTGGTACTGTTTGATATTCTGAATGCGATTAAATTTAGATTTGTATCGAAAACTTTCCTATTAAAAGTAAACCATTTTATCTTTAATAAAGGTGGCTTCGTATCTAGCTAGTCAGACACAAAAATCAAGACATCTGATTACTTAAGACTGAAAAATTATGTACACTACAATAAATAAAAAAAATTGCGACAATAATATAATTGACGATATATTATATTTAGCGGCTATAATATAAAATGAATATTTAGATAGAGACTGCAATTCTACTTAACCAAATAAACTATCCAATAATAAATGTTTAGATGATGAATTTAAACTCTATATACTGACGCGTGTATGATAAACAATAACTCATTAAAAAATGAGTAACTAACAAAATATTCCCACCATATATATATATATATATATATATATATATATATATAAGTGAGGTATTTCTTACCTCGAAAAATAGACTGTTTCTGATAGACTTTCAATTTAAGGCTAATTAGTATATATACAGCACAATTTATGTGGTGGTTAGATTGTGAGAGACGAGAGTCATTGCTTTTAAATGTTTAGAACTAAAAAAATATTGAGACTTGTAATACCTTTATGTAATTATGTTCAAATATATAAATTTTATTTCAATAAATTGTATTCGATTTGACAACAAAGTTATACCTTAATCCATTTGAATGTTGGTCCTCTTTAATTCCTCCTTCATCCTATGGCCATGCAATATGCATGCATGGTTTTTCTAGTTCCATTTTTGGGTACTCTGTAAAAGAGAAAGGGAGCAAAGGCTTCAAGAGGCCTCGCAAGCTTCCAACATTTCAACGCCGCAGCAAAAGCGCGCAATATATTAGTAATAGTAACAACAATTATGTTACTATTACCTAATGCGGGATGCTTTGTGCATCGAACTACCTTTTTAATACTATATTGTATTGAGCTGGAAGCTGAAATATTGGAAGCCTTTGAGGGCTATTGAAAACTTCTCGAATTGAAAAGAAGAAAAAAACATCTATTTTTGTTCTCACTGCTTGGCTCTTTGGAAGAACCAGTCAAGAAACTAACAAGATTTATATAGCCAGGTCCTACGCCTATAGCAATAATAATATTCGTTTATCTAATTTTAATTTTAACCTGACATCATATGAGTACTGGATTATTACTTTATCTAATCACTACTTTAATTTAAATGACCATGTAAAACAAGCTAGCCCTACGTGTCCCCATTTGTCATTTCTATATATAAATTTTAAAAAAATATATAAAAAAGGTATGTGCCCCAACTTATAGGGGGGAAAACGTGAAGTAAATACCAGAAAGGTTGCTCATTCATCAACTGAAGAGTCAAGAATATGCTTTTCAATACTTTATTTTCCATTGTATATAGTACTTGCTTAATCATCTTTTTCTTCTCTAGTCTAGTCTAGTCTTAGATCTATAATTGTGAGATATATTTTGGATTGAGGAATCTTAGGGTAGCATAATTGATTGACTATTTGAATTTTCACTTCGTTGATAAAGATTCAATTGTTCGTATGGCCAATTTTGAAATAGCTAACAACAATAATAAATAAATAAAAAGGAGGATACATCCTTGATTTAAGAAGTTGGCCACTAGGTACCTTGTGTACAGTACAAGTCAATATCTATGGGCCTGGAATCCACTGATCTACATTTGTAAAGTTTTCATGCAGTAGGTATTTGCCACCATCACATACTTTTTACACCTCTTTGATACTTCTCGATTCTGGACAACATTTGTATTTTTACATACTTTTCTTTATTTAGAGTCAATTAATTGATATATAGCTGGTTTATAGGTGAATAGTGCAAGTATTATTATGTATATTACATTTGATAGTTTTGATAGTTGATTATGAAGTAAATTATTCATGTATACTGTTAACAAATAGAAGTATAGGTTATTTAAATGCCAATCAAATTATAGCACGTAAACAGAATATTCATCAATGGACATCTACCGCTATGCCACCAATAATGGCACTGCATGAAGTGAGTTTTACAAAACAAGGAGAACTAAGAGCAAACAGCAAGAAGTATATGCTCCCAAAAATAAAATAAAATTCTCAACACAATTAATAAGTGCAAACAAAATGGACCAGAAGAAAATAACTAGAAATGAACAAATATTCTATGATAATCTACATTGACGTTAAACTCATATTAAAAATGAGGATGCTTATTAGTCTCTTGTTCAGAAATTGATATTAATTTACAGAGTACGGGTGGAAATAGATGGATCCATTTTATTGAAATTAAAGTCCAAATAGTACGTGAAAGATCTATTCTTCTTGTAAGACTTGCAAATTCAACCCAAAACTTGCTATCCAGCCCTGTTTCTAGCATTTCAAAGCTAAAAGAAGTTCTCATAAGCATACAACTAGTGCTTGTTTCAACTCTCTAACATAATTATAATTAGCTGGAAAATATGTTTTTACATACATACATATTGGCGTTTGCATGCTTTTTAATTTATTTATTTAATGCTGCGACGATAGATATATACATCTCTTGAAAAATTACGAGAAAACGTCGCCACAACGCCTTCAAAGTACTCTCCATTTGCAAATTTTGGATACAAAATGCATAAAGCTTATTTCAATTACGGATCCACTCCCACAGATTTCAATGTCACTGCATGAGGTTCCCTACAATGACACCAAGAAAATCACAACTACTAAAGCACAATTTTTTTAATATATATATATAAAGTAAAATAAATACGGTATATTATAACTTTAAATAGCAAAATAGAGATGACTTTCCTTTCAATATTTCAATGTGCATCTTCCCGTAGATAAGAGAAATATATATAAGGTAGGAGTGTATTTGTAAGCCTTCAATAAGCTAACCTAAATCTTAAAGTTGATACAGGAGATTTAACATTTCTTTATTTACATCAAATCCTTTTGACTATTCTAATAAATAACTGATCAAAAATATGATCACCTAGACCAACACGAATTTTTTTGGGTCAAATCGGACCATAAATGTCAAGCTTGGCCTGTGACAAGGTATGGTATGAGAGGCCAATTGCCCCTCGTTAAGGGGGCAAACCTGACCAAATCTCAACAAACAATACATGTTATGAGCCTGGATCGTGACAAATATGGTATCGTAGTGAATCTTAACAGGACAATACATATCATATCATGAGCTTAGCCTGGGACAAATTACAAATATGATATTAGAGATGAACGGAAGTACCTTGCAAGAGCATCCCCACGGATAGGATCATGCATGACAGATTGATTATCAAAATCCTGAACATGAGCCACCTTTCGGAAGAAGGATTTCTTTATGAACTTGTCTGCTTCATCCACAACCTCTTCCGGTTCGGTGACTTCCGGTATAGTTTCCCTCCTTGATTTCTTCACAGATACATTGGGTGCCCGCTTCAGCTGATGCATCGCCGTCTGTAAACCAAAACCCACTGATAGCGCTATTAGTCCCAACGCCACGTACACTGGAACGAAATCTCCTTTCATAAATCCCCTGTTTTCAACTTAACATCAACATCTTGCTTTTATTTCTAAAATGAAAAACTAATAGTAGTAGCTTAGATATTGTTTAACTCATTAATTCACAAGCAAGGAAATCACTCTTTGAGTCCACTTTTACTTGTCCAATTTGAAAAAAACACGACATAATCTCTCTTAATTTACAATTTTAGTATAAAGACACATATCTTAGTAAATGGACCAAAAAACACACATTTGTTCATCAAAGTTCCAATGTGCAGAGACAAATATTACAAGCAAACCAAAAAATCACCGATAAAAATGAAGTACCAAAATTGCAATTACCCCTTCCTAATTGTAAAATTAGGTACTTTTTTTCTTCTTCTTTACCACTAATTATTTTGTAATACAAGTGCTATAAACCAAAACTCACCTGGGCTTAGCGTCTGGATGCTCAGCAGTACTAGCATATGACCTGGTAATATTTGATTTTGCAAAAGCAGAATTTGCGCTAACACGAGTAGCCATAGATTTCCACAAACTCTACATCAAGGTTAAACAAAAAATTCCAATGAATGTATAACACACATTTGAACAATCAAAATGTAACTCCAAAAACTAATAAATTAACTTGACTTACCAAAGACCTGAATGCCATTGATGCAAAATATGACTAGTCTTAACAAAGGTTAATTGAACTGTTGTAGGAATATATGGTTCTTCTTTTATATATATACATTTGACGGAGACATCGATAAGTGACACGAAGTGATAGACATGCAAATTAAGGACACTCGTCTACAGCTAACAAGTCCACTTTGCGCTAGCGGTGACTCATGTCTTATATAAGTTTACGTTTTTGTTTTCCCTTTTTTTATCGTTCTTTTCTTTTGGCTGACAAACCACTCTACTCCCAATTTGTTGGTCACAACAAGGAGTACATTATCTATAACCTCATCGACTCATTTTATTTGGACAACAATAATATTACAATATGTATAAAGGATGTTTAGATTATATATACACGTACAATTTTATTCAAAACAATGTATGTAACTAAGGTAATTTGGGTATAATTAGGTAGATTTCCCGATTGGTAGTAACTCATTTCGAAGTATTTTAACCACCAAAATCGTTTTACCGAGAAAAAAAAGTATAACATAAAAAATATTCGCATTTAAGAAGTTTTTCTTCTTTTGTTTTTTTCTATTTGATGTTCAATATTTGTATTAAAACTTCTATTTAATGTTCAATATTCGTATTGAAATCTGACTAGATTTGTATTCTTATAAACAAAACTTACATAGTAAGGATGACAGTCTTTTGTCTTTGCTTTATATACTTGCTTTCCGTGGATCGCCATTAGACATAAATCGAAGCCTAACGTCTTTCATAAACTTAATTAGGTGAATATATTTTAGGAAAAATTATATATTTTGTCTCTTTACATTGTAAAAGTAGGTGTCTAATTTTCTTTTTCTAACGTACTAATCAACAGAGTACTCGAAAGTCCTCCAATCCATTTAGATAAGGCAAAGAAAGATCACATGGCATTGGAAAATAGCCCAATTGCATTAGACTTGCTATAGCATTCACAAAGCTGTACCACATATATTTATTTATAATATATATGTATATATATATATACTCATTAACATGCACAACATCAAGATATCACCAACATGTAAACTTGAAACATCTACACATATCTACTACTAATAGCTTTTCACCGTGCATGTTTTGAGGCATATTACAGAATTAGAAATTGAAGCCTAAAATGCAACCAAGCCTTTCATTTACATCATTGGATCCACTCCTATAGTTTTCAACGTCTCTACACCTGGCTTCCTGCAACACATAAGTAAAAAAAGTAAATTGAAAAGCAATTACGAAATAGTACTACTTATAACTAAATACTAATTAAGTACTAACTTGGTATAAATCATGTCTCCGGTGCTAGCATGAGCCACCTTTCGGAACAAAGATTTATTAACAAACTTTTCTGCCTCTTCCGCAACATGTTCTGGTTCCACTATTTCTGGCACAGTTTCCCTTCGTGATTTCTTCACATGTACATTAGGGGCGCGCCTCAGCTGCTGCATCGCCGTGTGTATCCCGAAACTCGTTGACAGTCCGATCATTCCTAGCGCCATACACACTGGCACGAAATCTCCCTTCCGTGATCTGCCATCATCAAATCAAACAAATACTCTAAATTTAAGAACGGATCGCAATTAATTCTAGTTTTCTTTTGTGTGAATGTTACTTACTCTGAATTCTAGATTTTGAAACCAATAATCAAGCTACTTACTTGGGAACAATCTGTTTGAGTGAATAAGCTGGCTTAAGCTTTGAAGTGGCTGCTGTTGCATAATTTAATGATGAGCTTCCCTTTAAGTGATTCATTAATGTGGATTTTAGACCAGACTGCAACAATCCAAAAATAGCTCTAGCATTAATATAGTAATACAGGATCGATAATGAAGCATATAATTAATGATGAATTACAACGTAACATTGGTGATCACCAAGTAATTATCTAATGGAAATTGGGACTTACCAGTGATCTGAAAGCCATAGAATTAACAAGAAATTTATGTAGTATATCGAAGTAATTAGTTTGCTAATTGTGATCGATACATTTGCGTTTGTAATTGTCCATTTAATAGTTGAAGAATAGATGCTTCGGGAGACACCTAGGATGTAATAGGACTATGATTTATCAAATGGGAGTTGGCCACGTGTCAACTATTAAATGAGTTCACGTCACTGCTATTGGACATGGAAGTCTCTTGAAGCTACTAATTAAGTCTTCTTTATCATATTATTATTATATAATCACTTTTTATTATGATTAAGCTAAGGTATAGTATCCAATTGAATTAATGGGCTTGAATGAATATTTGGGTCATTCCAGAACGAAAAATCACATGTAGATTGTAGACCCAATAGTGATTAATGGGTTTGTAGTCTAACCATGTTATATTGGGTTGAAACGAACCCCAGTTACAATTTTAAATTTTAAATTGGGAACTTTCGCAAATAGTCACTATAATAAATTTAATTATGCTCTATAGCTATAGTTTGCATATTTACGGGCTGTAGCTACAATTTAAGTTGTCTCGTTTGTATAATACACATGTTTGTATAATTCGCGAGTACATTTGTATAATTCAGTTATTTTTGTATAAACTCAAAATAACAAATTTATACAATTACAAACATCAGAAGTGTAAACAATTATACAAATTATGGATTATATATACAAAAGTTATACAAATTCAGAATTATACAAACATGTGAATTATACAAAACTAAAAAGCTGAGCCGCGTAATTATAGCTAAAAATAGGTCGTGAATTGTAATTAAGACAAACTATAGCTATGTTAACTAATTAACTAGTATATGTTTGTTTATACACGTAATTTTCCTCTTTAAAGATTTCATGTTAAATGTGTTTTTCTCGTTTATTATTTTCATAAACTCTTAACAATTATATTTGACAAAAATAGAAGTGAACTTGACAAATTTTAAAAATTAAAATTGTTCATGAACAATTTAGAGGACTAGTTGAAGTGTTGAACTTACCCAAATATAAGAGACCTTTGTATTTATTTATTTTTTGTCATTTTTTGTTCTATTATAATAAAGGTATTTGCAATTATTTTTTAAGTGGTTCGATTCTGAAAATATTTTAAACATTATTTGTGTGTTGAATTTTAACTCTTAAATTATTGGAGGTTATACTATGTGAAGAACTTGCTTCTCTCCGATCGAATATTAAACGTGTTCACTTTTAATATAAGTGCTCCAAGAGATATCTAAGAGACCATTTGAACCTAACCAAACATGAAGAGCATTTTCTATTTTTTATTTTTGGGTTATTTTCTCTCTTTTTAAAAAATAAATTTACTTGTAATTATGTTTTAAGTGATTTAATTGCATAAATGTGTTAAACATTCTTAGTACAACAATAACAAATAATATCATATTGAATAACAATAAGTCAATATAATTTCATGAGTGAAATTTTGAGGTCAAGATGGGTGTATACATTTTATTATTATCTTGTGTAAGATAAAAATGTTTTTTTAAACAAACTCTCAATCTGAAATAAAGCTTTTAAATATTGTTAATGTATTGAATTTAAACTCTTAAATTATCAATAATTATATCATATAACACACTTGTCTTTTTTGTGAGGTTGAGAGAGAAAAGAAAAATCATTTTGTGAAAACGAAGTATTTGATGCGTAGAAACATTTCACTTTATGAAAACGAAATATTTAATGCGTGGAAAAGTAATGAAGTTTAGTCCTATATAGGAACAAGACGTCTATGTTACTCAATGTAATTTTCAAACGTTACCTTACAATATAATTTCCCTAAAATAATCATGCACCTCTAAACATCAAAAAGGGCCAAACACATAGGACATACGAAACAGAAACTAAATTTCTTGCTATTTAAAGCTAAACAATCATACCGGAAAAAAGCCCAAACAATCGTAATTCTTTCGTCTCAAATTATTTATCGTTATTTTAAAAAATATTTATTTCAAAAAAGTTTATGATAAACTTAATTAACCCCCCTCCCCCCAAACTCCCACTGTTCTTAAAAATCACAAATATTTCAATAAAGTAAATAAATATAATACAATGAAGAAAAAATGTACATTTAAAACATAAATAAAGGTAAAAACAGTAAAAAGTTCTTCTTAATTAACACTCAATTAGTTCATTTTTACTTGTTCACTATATTTTAAATATATTTTTATTTTATTTGCCACTTTTAATATATCAAAAAAAAATTATAATTTTTTTCTTTCATATTTTATCCTTGACGATAATGACATATTTTCTAAATTATTTTTCATAATCTAAAACCATACATCAAAGTAGTAGTGAGCATATAGACTAGGTTAAGGAACATACTCTATCTCTTTTATTTTCTTTATATTTACATTTTTAAATATGGGTACTATTATCAAATACTCAAAAAAAATATAAAGTAGACAAGTAAAACTGAAGAAGACACAAGGTATTAGTATTTTCTTTTTACCCTTCTCCTAGAGCTTTTACTTTTTCTCTCTTAGTGATTCGAACTCACAATCTTAAATTTAAAAATAAATATGCTTAACATCGAAATAACTCCCATTGTCAGATAGGATACAAACACAAGGTGAGTATAAATGACAAAAGAAAAACTTTGGGAAAGGGAAGTGAACCAATGGAGAATTTCTTCAACTATTTCAACATTAAACTACACAAACATCATACTATCATGTCGTATTCATGCCTATATTTTTTCTATAAATATTATTTCCCCTCTTTGCTGGCTTCTTTTCATACGGAGATACCGATGCTCTTTTACTCCACCATTTTCCTCTGGTATTTCTATTGATATTTTTTTTTTTACTATTAGCTGCCCAAAACCATGTATTTATACAAAATCACACAAGGGAAGCAGTTCTGTATCTGAAGTGGAAATGGTACTAGTTACCTTTACATGGAGCCATGGTGGTACTCATGTTTTTCTCTGCGGTTCCTTTGATGGGTATTTTTCATTTTTTTCTATTACAACTCCTATTTGATGATTTCGCAAAGTGCACTCTACATGTTTGATGTTATTGCCTACTAACAGCTGATAGATTTTTGGGTGGTGCAGATGGAGTGAGCAGATACCGATGAATTTGGTGGAGGGTTCTGCTGCCGTTTTTCAGAGGACTGTTGATGTTCCACCAGGATATCATAAGGTATTACCTAAAGTTTTGTGTGATGATTGTGTGTATTGAGCTATGATTCCGTGCCAATTAGACCTAAAAATTGAAAGAAAGGGTTGTATGGTGTCATTTTTGTCTTAAGTAGTGTACGCGAAGAATAGATTCACCTTTGTCATATAGTATAGCTGCAGGGGGCTAATCAAGTTCATAGAGCTAGAATTGTGGTATTTGTAAAGAAATGGATGAACAGGAAGAGTGTTTCAAGAATCATGATTAGCTTTATAATTGTAGTATAGTGGTGAGTGTTCCCTCCTGTTACTTGGGTGACCCGGGTTTGATCCCGGCAACGGCGTGTTTGTTGTCTTCTGAGCTGAGGGTCTATTGAAAACAATCTTTCTACCTCACAAAAGTAGGGATATAAAGTCTACCTACATCGTACCTTGGGTCTTGTGGAATCACACGGTGTATGTTGTTGTTTTTTGTGTTAAGTTGCAGGCGAGTTAACTGATATGAATGCTCCCCCCCCTTCCAGTTAATGTTTTGTTACTCCTTCACAAAAGCTATATGTGGGTTTGTTTTCTGTCATTTCGACTTGAAATCCTCTGGAGGTTGCGAAGCAGATTGTAACTTCTTCATTTGCTGCAACATGTGCCTGTTGAAAAATATCTTACTTATACAAGTAGGTAAAAGCTGCATATGGTTTCTGAAAGCCAATAACAAGGAAAGCTAAGACTTAAATGCATAACTGCTTATGTCGGAAGGATCAACCACATCTTCTTAAGTGAACAATGTAACCTGTTTTGGGGGATTTTATCTTCAGGCTTTAGACGTGTACTTTTGAAGTTTGTAATTGCATATTTCTCCCAATTATGTTGTAATGGCATAAGAAGGTTAATTTGCTTCCTCCGTACGCTTTCAAGTTTCTGTCTTCTCTGGAACAGTGGTGTGTCGTCGCAATGCAGGAACAACAAAAGAATTAATCTGAGTCAAAATTAAACTTGGGTTGCTGGTTTCATCGTCTGAGGCTTCTGCTTTCATGTTTTAAGCTTGTTTCTGGCATAATAGTCTTTTCTCATTTACGATATGACAGTTCTGTATGTTTCACTATCCGTCTTTAGGTTCTGAAAAATGATGAAATCATAGCTAGTCAGTAATCAGTAGCATATCCAAGCAACAACAATGATTATTAGGTTCTTTTTTCAAAAAAAAAAAATTGATGACCAAGGTGCTTTTTTTCAATTGCAATCAGATCTAAGTGCCTTAGCCTTTATAAAGTGGATAAGTGAGAACCAATTTTCAACCTACATTCTTTAAGGGATTATAATGTGGATGATTGATACCCATTTGTCACCTACATTGCTTACTCCCCCCTTCACAGTTAAGCTGATTTGAAAAGATAATATCAACATTAGGAAAGTAAATTGAATTGTCTAGCTTTAATTGGGTGGGTAATAATATTTCAAATAATAGCTAAATGTGTAGAAGATGGAAGGTGAGTTTATTGGATAGTAGGTCAAGGCTGGAAAAACACAGGTAGTGTTACTTCTCATTAATTTGAGTTCTGGAGATGGGGAACTTGGTATTTTGGAATTGGTCAAATGAATTGGATGGATTATAACCAAAAGTGAGTTAACTTAATTGAGACCAAGTGAGTACTCCAAGAGATGTGCCATTGCTCACTGTGATCCATCTTACCGTACCCTGTACATTTTTTGTGTTGTGCATTTTAACTGCCTCTAAGAAGAATCGATGTGCTTATTAGCATCCATGTATCAGCAAATAGTAAGGCATGCAGATTTAGTATTACTGTACCGGCATTGGTTTTTCTCTTGATAATGATTTTTCATGTCTAAAATTCCCGAGGATTGTGGTATTCTTTGATTTTGATGCTTTGGCTGCTGTGTTACTGATCCAAATTTGTATCTAATGTGTCTATTCTGGTAAATAGTTTGATTTTCAGGACCATCCTTGTTTTCTTAACAAGCTAAGCATTTAACAAATTTACCTCTTCATAAGAGAGGAGTATCATGAAATTTTACATTATTGTAGCTCTTACTGATCGTATTATACATGCACAGCCACACCTGCTTAAAATAAAGGAAAGTGCTCATTTTGTACGGAGTTGAATTTACTGGCTCCAAATGAACTATGCAGTACAAATTCTTAGTTGATGGCATCTGGCAAGTTGACCAGGACCAGCTTTGTGTTCAGGATGAGTATGGTGCAATCAACAACTTAGTATTTGTTAAGGAATCGGTTTCCATGCCTTCTACCTTAATAAGAGAGGATGCTCAGTCAAAGTTGGTCTCAGGTTTTACTAGCAGCACACATCTAGAGGTTAGTGCCAATCAGAAAGAGTTTCTTACTTGATATGGTTCATGACCCAGTTTCCTTTTCCGTCCTTCATTCTGACAACTACTCATAATGACTTCATCCGACCATTTTCCTTCACATTTTAATTTCTCATTATCTCTTTGTCATACCAACCAGGCTTCATCTTCAAGCGAGTCACAACTTAAACCAGTCATGCAGTTAAACAATGAAATAGATGTTTCCCGCCATCGTCTATTCATGTTTTTGTCATCTTCCCAAGCATATGAGCTGATTCCAAATTCGGGAAAGGTTTGGAAGTCTTTATGTATGCTTTCCCTTATATTGTGCCTTTACTTAATAATGACTCTAATTAAATTTACTGACTACCTAATTGGTGATTTTTTGTTGTAGGTCTTTGCGTTAGATACTGAAGTGGCTGTGAAGCAGGCTTTTCATATCATGTATGAACAGGTATGGTTTTCTATGGACACTATTGATTCTCTTCTCGGCTCCTTTTGCGTGTCAGAGACACCTTTGTCCTCAAGGTAAAGGTTGTAGCTAACTATAAATACTTGTTCAAGCAAATTCTGGAAGTTGTAAGTTGTCTTGGAGAAAAGCATATCAGTTAAATTCAAATTATACATTTCAAGTTTGGACTTGAATAGTAAATCAACACAAGCAAATATTTTCTGCACTTTATGAAGACTATTTTAATATATTGGATAAAATGCATGAAGGTTGTCTACAATGATTTTACCATGCCCTACTACTAGACCTTCAAATGCACCGGTTCGTAAATGTTTCACTATGATGATTGAAGGTGTTTGATAAAAGAAAGAAATTTAATTTACAAGATACTATCTCCACGAGATAGTTGGTAAGGTCTGCGTACATTCTACCCTCCCCAGACCCCACTTGTGAGATTCCACTAGGTATGTTGTTGTTGTTGTTATGTTCCTATATTGGAGGTTGTGGAAGTGTCTAATATTCATTTGTCAATTTTTCTCTGTTATGGACTATGGGGATATGAGTGTCTTTCCTTTAGTCTGCTGTGTTCTAGGTAATCTATTCCTTGGTTTAGTATCATTGAAGAGAACGTAGGAAATCAAAAATATTATTCAGTGCTGGCAAATCCTGCCAAAAAAAAATGTCCCTGTATATTTGGCAGGGCATTTATGCAATTGTATCAGTTGAAAAATTCTAATATTCAGTAGGAGTTTGTGCTATCCTACTAGCACTAAGAATTATATTTCCTTGTCTTTAGTGATTTATTTTGTACTTTTTTCCTCCATTCAAGTTCCATTTTGATTTTGTTTTATGCTTGGAATTTCTTGAACTTAACTAGCTGAATATATGTTCAGCGACTTGCAGTGATGCCTCTTTGGGATGGACAGAATGCGATGATTTCAGGAATGCTTACTGCTGCTGATTTCATTTTGATCTTGTTGAAGGTACTTTTAAATTGCTAAGCAGTGCTAGCAACAAGTTTAGAATTCTTTATCTATGAGTGGAAAGTGCTGAAAATTGAACCAAAGGTGATTATTCTTTGGCTTGCCTCTAAATATCTTAGCATCATAATCCATGTTTTTAGTAAAACCTCAGAAACTCGCTTTTTATATGGCTAATAAGTTGCTCGTCCACGGAGGAACCTAATCCCCCTCCCCCCTCCTTTCCACGTCAAGCATTTGGTCATTCAAGTGCATCAAATAATGGAGAGTGAATCATATCGATCAGAGTCAGGCTTATTTTTTAAAATTAAATTTTTTATACAAAGTGACTGTCTATGTTCATTGAGGATTATAAACCTGCTGATGAATGTTCCTTGCATTGTATTTATGGGGAAAATCGATATAGTAAGGTTTAAAATCACAAGAAAATATTGCCTTCTGAATTCCATCTACTATGTATAACTTTGTGTAGTTGAATCCTCCAATCATACGCCTTTGACCTTGCAATTGTAATGTTTATTGGTCCTTAGAATTGTTGTTTATTACATTAGTGCATTATCTATTACACATCTATGCTTCTTTCTTATATGTCACACCTAAGGTTTTACTATTTTTGCAGCTCCAGGAAAGTCATCCAATGCTGACCCATGATGAGCTTGAAATGCACACGATTTCAGCTTGGAAATATGGAAAGTTCCAATTGCAAGCAGAAGTGTCAGGAGCTATGATACCTCCAAACAGAAGAGTACTGCAAGTATGTAATCGTTCATTTTGCTGGAGTTTTAGTTAACTATCTTTCTTTTCTAATTGCTATGTGGAATATTAATATTTTTTTTGTTTATCACGACTCTCCCTGAAGTCTTGGTGGTTTTTTTTTTTCTTTTTTTTTGGGGGGGTGGGGATCGTATCTTCAGGTTAGCTTACCATAAGAAAATTTATTTTCTCTCACAGCAGCTTTGATCTAGAATCTTATTCTGTCTATTCATTCCTCCTATTTTCTCTGCAATCACAGGCTGGTCCTGATGAGTCGCTGAAAGACGTGGCCCTAACATTATTACAAAATAAGATATCTGCAGTTCCAGTTTTACATTCATCAGAAGACGGGTCATCTTCGCAGTTGTTGCATACTGCATGCCTTGCAGGAATATTAAATCGTGTGTTTGCCTATAGATTGCTTTCACTTATGCAGCTTTGTTTCCTCAGAAAGTTTTTGCAAGGACTTATGTTGGGTTTATTTATCTTCCTTGGAAAATCTTAGACATATGCAGGCATTTTAGGCACTCTCTAGAGTATCTGCCTATTGTACAGCAACCAGTGGGTAATCTTCCATTTGGCACCTGGACAAGAGAAGTTGGTGGAAGAGCAAGCAGCCGTGTATTGTTGACATTACACAGTGGAGACCTCCTTAGCTCTGCTCTTAAATTACTAATAGAAGGTACACAATCGTATTTTTAGAGTTGTACAAAATTGTCCAGGGTAACTTGCTCACAGATAAACAGAATTTGCAAGTGCCCTATTGCGAGCCTGTGGTTTTGAGTTTTCTTTCTGATTGGTCTATAGTGGAAGGTCTAACTAAGCAATGGTTAATTGATTTCAATTTGAGGATATCAATGAGCTCCTAGCCAATAAATTCATAGCTAGCAATTCTCAGACTCGTGGTTTAGTGATAATGCACTAATTGCAAGCTAGGTTCCTGGGAAAAATAAGGTGTAACTTTTCTGGTTTTCCATCCTTCCTCGTCCCCTCTGTGTCTTATTCCTAGTCTATATGCTAGTGGGGTTCATATTTACTATTAAACATGTGATAGGGACCTGATCCTTCCACTTCCACATCTCAATATAGGAATTGTTTAGTTGAATTAGAAGACCCTTTCTATTGTTATTGGGATTTTACCCTCTCTAGAAGTCAGTGATTGTAGAACTTTGAACATGTGTACTAAGCACATTGTTCTCTTGCTCTGACAGGTGAGATAAGTTCAATACCTATCGTTGATGATAATGGAGCCCTTATAAATGTGTATTCTCGGAGGTAATTCATGCACTTCCAATGGTAAATTCTTGAATTTTTTTATTTTCACGCATAATTGAAGTTGCTTGATTTAATTAAAGCCTTACAAGATTTGTAATTTTGATTGTCTTTATATAGTGATATAACCTCTTTGGCAAGAGGCAATGTGTATGCTCGCTTTCGGCTTGACCAGATGATAATGACTCAAGTAAGTGCCTTTCAATCCACCATCTCTTGTTTCCTCAAGATTATCATGCTTGCCTAATATAAGTGAGGTGCTAGTATGCAATAGAATTCTATGGAGTACAAAAGTCAGTGAATTTTCTTAAAACATTTCAAAGTTTGTTCTTTGGCATACAAAATTACTCTATGAAGACTTAAATGGTAGTCATACTTGTATGGTATATGAAGCTTCTTAAACTATTATTAATTTATTACCTACCATTTGGTTTTTTCTCTTTGCTTGGAACTCTTTCATCTTGATTAATTCCAGATGTTATGGGTAAAAGTACTTGGGAGTCATTCTGGTAAACACTCTTGGCCACTGTTGATGTTCGTTATAGGGCATGAGGACATTCTATCATTTCATTTGTAAATCCTCGGAGGAGAGAATTTTCGGAAGTTGTAATGATGCAGTAATTTGAAATTGGCTTCAGGTCCTGCAGGTCTTAGATGAAGCATCCCGTGATCGTTGTAGGACATGCACACGCTTTGATTCACTGTATAGGATTATGGAGGTCCTTTCAGATCCAAGTTTGTACCGCTTCTTTTTTCCTTTCTGACATTTTCCTTGTGAGCATCATAATCTTGTAGTTTGAATGCCTCTTCTTTTTGTTTCAGCTGTGCGGCGTGTTGTGGTCATTGATCCCAATTGCCGGCATGTAGAAGGCATAATCACTTTGAGAGATGTGTTTAATCTTCTTTTAGGCTGAAATTTCTCTTAATCTATTTTACAGGTATATTTACATTTTACTTCATGAACTGGCAAATCAATCTGCATATTTTATGTTGCACTTGCTGATTATGCGCTTTCATATAAAGTATTGACTTATCAAAAGTACATAAAAGTTACTTTGTAGAAAAAGTAGTGAACTGGATCCAATCATCTTTTTGGTCATAAAAGTGACAATTCATTGTTTTATTTGGCAGGTGGGAGTAAACTAGGACGATGACTTTGTAATGGCTACTCAAAGAGAAAAGTTCACTATGTCATTTGGCTGAGTGGAAGAGATTTTTATATATCATCACCAATAAAAACTGTAAAATTGTAGCATCATAAATGAAGTTTGTGTAGTCAAGGAAAAAAGAGAATACAGAAAACCTGGACCAAGATGTAACTCAAGAATTTTCTTACAAGTATATAACAATAGTATAGTTGAACCAGTATATCTGCAGCTACACTTCAATGACCCCAAGCATGTTGGGTTATGTTATATGAATTTTCACTTCTTATGTCGCTTCATTTAAGCTTCGTCTTAGCACAGTACAAACAAGTGACAAGAAAATGTTGTTAGTAATATTGCTTCAAATTGAGTAGCAGACAATTTAAGATAGAGTATATCTCGTCGTTTTGAGGGTGCAAGTCATCCCATGAAATAAACTCATGTGCCACTCCATTCAATTGAATCAAACTACAACCAGCACTCTTCTTGATCTTTACGCGGTCTCTTTTTCTCCTTATATCGACCAAGTCATCCCAACGGCCAGCATCTGCAAAGACATTTGCCAAGATTGAATAAACACCACCATCTTCAGGTTTCACCTCCATTACATTTTCAGCAGCTTTCACTGCTAGCTCGACGTGCCCATGTGTCCTACACCCACCAAGCAAACCACCCCAGACAAACACATCACCAGCCATTGGCATTGTCTCTATCATCTCCATAGCTTCTTTAATCAACCCTGCACGTGCCAGCAGATCCGCCATGCATCCATAGTGTTTTAGTTCTCGAGGAACACCATAAACCCCTTCCATTTCTCCAAAGAACCTTCTAGCTTCATGAATAAGACCCCCATGGTTACACCCCACCAACAACGCCAAAAAAGTCACCCCATCAGGCTCAACACCAGTCTCCACCATTCTTGAGAAGTAATCAAATAGTAACTGGCCATGGCCATGCATTGCTAATCCAACTAGCATAGCGTTCCAACTAAACACTTTTTTGTCCTTGCTCATCTCAAATAACTCTCTAGCAATGTCAATGCTGCCACATTTGGCATATAGATCTACCAAGCCAGTACACAAGTATGAATCTATCGCAATCCCCTTCCTTTTAATATAATCATGTATCATCTTCCCCTTCTCGAGTTCCCCCAGTTGTGCACAAGCTGAGAGAGCAGAAACCAACGTAACGTTATCAAATTTCACATTCAACGTAACCATTTGATCAAATAGCTCAATGGCATCTTTACACTGGTTCATTTTCGCATATCCAGCCATAAGTGTTCCCCAAGAAA
Organism: Solanum stenotomum; assembly: GCF_019186545.1. Lineage (NCBI taxonomy): Eukaryota > Viridiplantae > Streptophyta > Magnoliopsida > Solanales > Solanaceae > Solanum > Solanum stenotomum. Next base: position 4,757,283 of record NC_064284.1, on the reverse strand, counting down.
CTGCATCTCTCACAGGCATTTCATCAAACACTTCCCTGGCTTCCCCAATCTCACCAGCCTTCACATACCCATCAATAATTAAATTATAAGAAATAACATTTCTGTCACAACTTTCATCAAACACTCTACGTGCATCACTAATACTACCACTAACAGTATACACACGAACAAGATTGTTACATACAAACACGTCAACTAAAAAACCAAACTTCAACGCTTGTGAATGAAGGGTCCTGCCCAGAAACGGAGAATTCAGTAAACCACAAGCTTTAAGAACAAAAGGGAAAGTGTGGGAATCTGGCGGAACTGAATTTCTCCGCATTTTGATGAAGTAAAAGAAGGAAGTATTAGGAGAAGAGAGAAGGGTGTGTGCTCGAATGATGGTGTTGTAACAGAAAGTTGATGGGTTGTGAATAAGATTGAAAATGGTGGATGGATAGCGAGTGGTGGGTTGTGTTGGAAGAGAAGAGAGAATGGAAGTGAAGGAATGAAGGATTTGAGTGAGGATAAAAGTGGAACTGAAAGAAAAGAGGAAGCCATTGGTAATGGATTGAGCATGAACTTGATGAACTTGTGAAATCGTCTTGCATTGATGCTTCAGTGTAAAAATCAAGAAGGATGTTGACTGCTTGCACCTTATTTGAACCATAGAAGAAGAGGGTGTTGTTCATTGTGGGAAGTGTCACAGTGAACGGGGAATGGTGGCAAAAGAAAGTGAAATAGTGGGAAAACGATAACAAAAAACCGTGGACGGCAGGATTCGAACCTGCGCGGGCAAAGCCCACATGATTTCTAGTCATGCCCGATAACCACTCCGGCACGTCCACCCACATGTTCCTTTGAGTTTGAAATATTTACCTCCAAGTTGGAAACACTTGTGCAATGGAAGTAGTATTCCTTTCTAGGCTACTTATCGGGCGGATAATTCCGCTTAACGATTTGGCTTATTGAATAACGGTTATTTAAATTTACTAATTCGCTAGTCAAGCAATAAGATTAGTAATTGGTTATCATTCGATGTATCGGCTAATCTCTACCTTTTTTTTCTTCATGAACGCACCTTAAAAAAAAACTTCTTTTCATGATTTTAAATCCAGTTAAATTATAAAATTCTTTTGTATTACAAAATATAGATTACTACTAATATAATAGTTAATACAAAAGAAAAGTAAATAGGTTTTTCCAGTTTTTGGCTTTACGACTTTAGGACTAACAATATATAGTATATTATGGAAAAAATATTAAATGAGGATAATATATCAAAGATAAAAGTGTAAGTATGGTAATTCTTAACGGGTTAACAGTTTATCCGATAAGGAAATTGAATAATTCGCTCCCACACCAATTAGTCGTTAATTATTAAATTCTAATCGGTTCACCAACCGTTTATTCGATAACCCAATATCAATAAACCAATTTTGTGATTGACTTATCGGTTATGGTTCGATTTTGAACACTCATATTCCCCCGTTTCAATTAGATGACACCGTTTGATTTGATACAATTTTTTAAAAATTTATGATCTTAAACAAATTTTAGATATTTGTGTGGCTGTCCGAAAAACAAAAGAAAAGGTGTCCGTCCTAATACGGTTGTTCTTTTGCTTGAAGTGCATACTTAGAAGTCACAGTTCATTAAAAAGAAAGGTAGTAACATGATTGTCATTCATTGTCTTGCAGATTTGAAGATTTTGATCACTACCAATACTATCATTTATGACATGATTTCACAAATTCAACTATTTGTCTTGATCGTGGTATCAAGAAATATAAATTCGAATTATCAAAAAAATTATTGTGATCATTTCTATCATGAATAAGTCAATCATCCATTTTTATATCTTATTGAACAAAAATGACAATATTGTTCCTTTGTTGATCAAGAATTTAGATTTTTAGTCAAGTGCCATTTCTTGCCTTTGAAAGAAAGCAAGGAACTAGAATACTACTAAACTTTAAGTCGATGGTAATTTTAAGTGTTTGTCCAAAGGCAATGATCAAAGGAATTACATGGAAAAAACATTTACAAACAAAGTCTAATGATAGCCCGTGGTCCTACTGTGATATTCTTAGCCGCCAGCCAAATTCCAAGGAGCAAACATCTCAATAATACCTAAACGGTTAGGGCAGATCTAGAGTATCGTGTGTTAGATTCAAACTCAATAGTTTTTGTTCAAACCATATATATGCGTGTTAAGGAAATCAATTAAATATTTAAATATAAATTCAGTTACTATTGTGTATTAAATCCAGGCCATTATAGAAATTCCACAAAATTTAAATTCCGAATTCGCCTCTTCAAAAAAGGTAAGTCAATCAACCAATTCAAGACAGCTACATAATCACTTTTAGCTACTTTGTTTATCAATAATTTCACTATCAAAAGGAACATTATGATGGAAAATGACAAGTATTGTACACTTTCCACATTTAGGTCCTTTTTTACTGGGATAATGTCTCCTTCCCTATTCCCCACTTAATAATGCATTATAGTGGCTCTCAATCTCCACAAAGATTCCTTAGAACCATTTGTAATTTTATAATGTTTGGGTACTAAAAGTGGACGGTTCAAAATAATTATACTCTATGAAGGGAAAGCCAGTCTGCATCATATTCTACTTTTAGTAGGTAAACTGAGTCCTCTGTTTTCTTCTTTCAGCATCCTTATAATATTTTTTTATGGGGAAAAAAAATTGAAATATATCTGAATTTTAATTGAAATTGTTGTAATAATTTCAAATTTTGGATAGGACAATAATCCATGCGTTATTTAATAGTGTATTTTAAAGATATATAGGTGTCCACATGAACATCATAAATATTATATCATTATAAATAGTAACTTATCTAGCTGGACATTATATATCTTTAAAATACACTATTAAATAGTGCAGGGGTAATAGATCCTACTCAAAGTTTGAGATTGTTACAATTATTTCGATCAAATTTCGAAGATATTTCAGACCATTTTCCTTTTTTTAATGTTTGAGGACCTCAGTCAAAATGCTTTTTAAGCTTTAACCCCATCACTTTCCACTTGCATTCCACTTGTCAAGCTAACTTTAGCTCTTCTTCATTCCACTAAAACGATTTTATCTTCTTTTCCTCCCTTTTCTCCACATGGGGAGTGAATAGATTACCTTGCTTTTATTAATCTAATTGTGTTTATGAGATCAACTTAAATGAAGCGGCGAGATAAGATTTTCACTGACACTTTATTTTGATAGTTGTTACTTATTCTATTATATTGTATTTCTAGTTTAAATAATATATTGTTATGTAACATAGAAGTCTCATTTTATGTAATGTTGATTTAGTATAATCGTATGTTACCTTATCTTCTTTTTTTCTCCCATTTGTTTTTTTTTTTTGCTTATTATCTAATAATCATATTTTATCTTTTTATAATAGCTTTACCTTGTTTCCTGCTTTTCTAGTAGATTTATCCTTCACATTATTAATACACGACATTATGTAATAACAGAAAATAATAGTACAATCTATTCAAATGTTGTATTGATCAATGCAGTACACTACAATATAATATAACACAATACAATATAATGCAATACATTATGAAATGATATGTAACAATTATCCAATCAAGAAATTCAAAAGATGAAAAGGTAAACATATGAAAAAATCAAACGGATTCAATATCTAATATACACCTAATAAGTAATTTTAACTTGATATATTTAGTAGTAGAATTTTTCGACCATGGGAGTTCGTATACCCTAGCTCTGTCCATGAGCGAATTGGACAATGAAAATCTATATAGTAGTTATCTAAATGGTGAGGGAATATAAATATCCTTAGTGGTGGTCGGTGGATAAGCATGAGGGTCTAATACAAAAAGAATATTATTAGGATGGGGACCATAAAGATTTGTCATTTCTCTATTTTTGTAGACCTAGGCTAGTACAGATAATATAGTGGACAAATCCTAGGGCTCCAAGATTTTGTTATATATAATAGGACTTGCATGAAACAAGAGAAAACAGCAACTCAACTCCTATTAGTTGTGAAGCACAAGAAGATGTGGAGAAAGAAAAAAAAGAAAGACGTTGATGTACTACTCGAGGAAATGGCGATCACTAGGTCACACCTTTTGGTGCATCTGATGTGAGTCGATACCAAGGCGCGAAAAAACAGGCAAGTCATATAGGCAAAGGGAAGGCAACGCCTTTCTTCCAGGATTTTAATTCCCCTTTTTTTCTTGTATTTCCATACTGTAGTACTTTCCATCATGGATAAGTTGGGGTTTTCAAGTTTCACATGTATAATGATGTTTAATTAAGTCTTTTTAGCTTTGGATTGAACTACTGTTCAACCAAATATCCCTGTATTGTGTTTCTTTTCAAGTAATACTGCCCTATTCTTACTGCTGTCCTATTTTATCCAATGTGTTCTACGATCTACTAATCAGTGGCAGATCCATGATTTTCACTAATAGGATGAGGTTAAACGATTACACCATTAAAACAATACAAAATAAATTTCAATGCTAAGATATTCATCTGGGATTCAAAATATACAATATATCATGTAACTTTAGAACGAAAAAGTATCAATCGACTCCCTTTGGACAATACTGGCAGGATACATCAACATGCTTTTGATGATAAATGATTCATGACGATGAAACAGCCCGGACTTGGAAAGAAGTTTAACAACTCATCCACAAAAATTAAATATTAATACCATAGCGGAGTATGTGTCACGCATGACGCATTGATGAATAACATATTAATTCTTGTATGATTCGAGTAATCTAATATAAAATTGAAGAAGTTGCCAAAAATATAAGTATTCAGTCGAAGTTAAACAATGAAATGGTGCAAAATGAGTTTGAATATTCATTTAGTAAAAAAATGGTAAGGTGTAGACCTTACAATGTTGTATGTAAATTAGCCTTAATTTACAGAGGGATATTCCTATAACTGGGACAGAAATCTCCAAATGAAGAGGACTATTCTCAATTGACAAAATAGTTGTTCCGTCAGGCGAAGAAGAAAATTCTCCTAAAAATTTCTTCAACATCCAATGGGGGCAACAAATTAATCAAGTGTTTTTTCTTTTTTGACAAGTAAAAATCTGAGTGTATGGTTTTGAAAATCCATATCACCAATAAGACAAATAACCTAATTCATTTTCATCGTCATCATCAGCGTCTCTTAGCATCAGCTGATTAACCTCAAATGTGGAGCAACCTTCCAGGAGTATATACCATCTATTTGAGATCTAAACTCTTTTTCATGTATTCATAAACGATATAAGTAATGCTTGCTGCTGGCACTACTTTTAGAAGATTCGGAAAGAGTCCTTTGTAGAAGCCCCTGGGACCTTCATGCTGAAGTGTTCTCCGGAACACATCAGACATTCCATTGTAAGCAGCCTCAGTATTTGTAGGTTGAGCTTGCATTCTAGGAGGAGTGTGAAAAGAAAGACAAGTTGCATTGTAAAGCACAAATAGTTTATCCAAATCCTGAAAACCAAGTCGAGTCAAACATGAAGATTTACCTCGTTCTTATAACCTGCAAAGGATAAACACATGTTGCTCCAAGCGCTCCGGAAATTGTTCCACAACCAAGTTGCACAAGAGCACCAGGTTCTGCATATTAACACAATTGTTAGAAAAATGCTAATTTCACTTCGTCAGAGATGAGTTGGTTAGCAGTTGAAGAGTTACAAGCGGTACCTCTATCCTGAAGAATATAAACCCTGGACAAATCCTTCAGTGTTTCATAAACAGCCAAATCAATGCCTGAATAAGGTATAATTCCAAGAAGAGATGGTATCAGCCCTTTATAAAATGCCCGAGGCCCCTCCTGAATCCATATATCTTTTGATAGTTTTCCCAGGTTGGGGACCTTTCCACCTTCACTTGCATGAGTTTGTAACCGAGTCTTAACAAGATCCATGGGGTAGATAGCAGTCTGTGCTACTGCACCAGCCATGCCCCCAGCCACAAAACGTCCAGAAGCTCCAATGTCACCCTGTTCCTCACCCTTCGTATGAGCAATCACATTTTTTAAGATCTCATAAGCGTAAAACCTAATTGCACTTTCAGGTGCAACCTTCATCACATTTAATCCATTGCCCCTAAAAAAACTCAATACACCACCATCCTTCCATATTTCTCTGACAGTGGACCCAATAGAAGCACGATTAGTCTGAACTTGTAAAACCACCTTTAGCCTATCAAGGGGAGCTGTAGCGGTACGAGAAGTAGCTCCTGCAACTCCCCCAGCAAGGAAATATTTAGCTGTATGGACATGCTTATTGATGCCTTCGGGTATGATGGCTTGTTCACCAATATCTACAAGACATACTCTCTCCCAGTACCGGTAAATATTCTCCAAGGTGGCCTCATGTGGATAAAGTAGAAGAAAATTTCTCCATTCTTCAAAAGTGATAATCCCATTATTATCCTTATCAACATGTTCCACAAAACGTGCTAGTTCATCATCATCTATTTGTATACCTGCAAAAAAAAAACACAGTCCTCATTTATAAGAGGAAGACAACTAATGAAATGAAATGAGGCTAGGAAAAATACATCCAGAAGAGATGAATATTCGCAATAGCAACATATTGAAGGAGTAAAGATGAACTTTTGGTTTGTAGATTCAGAAGGCCTTTCAAATGATCACCCAAACCTATCCCTGCTCACATGCATACGTACATATACTCTTCTTTTTTGTTAGATTAAGCAAAAAGATCATTATACATCTCCACATGCTTTCTAGCCATGTCTAAATATAGGAATTAATAAATTAACACATAGAGAAAGTTGATAGGAGCTTAAATAAGGACAATCTAAATGCAAAAGAAAGATTCATAATAGCATTGATCAACTACTGCAAATTGTTACAAAGCCACCAATCAACATGGTATAGAAAGGTTAGCAACCATTAAATTCAACAACAATTCCTATGTTTTCTTGCAAATCAGTGTTACTTTTACACAAGAAGAATGAAGATGAACAAATCTGTAAAGATGCAAGGGCATCAGAATATGATGTAATATCATCCAAGACAAGATAACATCACACCTACTTGATACACACAAGGGACTATTAAATCTCTCACATAGCATCCACCCACTCTTTTTTCTTTCTTGTACCTGTCTACCAAATGGAAATCTAAAGTAAACTACTCATCCCCGAGGTGTAAAGGATATAAGTTTGGTCTAGTACAAAACAAAACGGATCCCAAGAAACAGAAAATCAGGGCTTCCAGTCAAACAAAATTAGCAACTGAAGACGAAGCTCGTGCAATTTTAGCTATTGAATTGAAGCTAAATTATAGCTAATGAAACTGAAGCTCATGAGCACAACTAAGCTTGTTCCCAGGCCCCGTAAGGTTCCTATGTGGCAGCTCTAAAAGACACCACAAAAAAGTGACTTTTTAGCATCAAAGAATCATGTAACCAACAAACTAGAGCATATCATATTCTAGGTAATTATCAGAAAAAATGAGGAGCAGGACATCCTTTGAAAAGAAGGCAGTGGAAAGAACAATGTGGAACTGTCCAGAATAAGGCACCAGGGACAGATGACTCACTACAGCATTCTTCCAACATGGTCAAAAAGTGATTGGAGCTGGGAAGTGATGTCAAGGAATGCGTGAACCATTTCCACTAAAACAACTAAGTTGGTATTGACTAAGAAGCATGGAGAGGATTTGAATTATTTCCTAATAGAATGTAGTTCTGCTGCAGCACAGTTATGATCCATAATATACCATATATAAATGGTGAAAGTGATTGCAAGTTAGATGGCGAGCAAGTTGGATTCTAGAAAGAACAGCTTATAGGAGACAACTAATTGTATAATTTGGTCATAAGAAGAGAGGACTAATCAAACTTTTGAAGGAGTCGAAAATCCTAGAGTTAAAAGTTCTCTTGTTTCTTCTGTAAAGACAATACACCTTTTTTGTATAGGTAGCTGGCTGGATTTTTGGATACTTAACTATTGACCCAACGATTCATAAGCTTTGTACTATTAACATCATCCTGGTTTTTTTTTTTTCTCTTTACAAGTCAAGACACACACATACGCACATCATCATCATATCATCTTGGCAATAACAATGAAAGACAATTGAACTCACAAAACAAAAATGCAAGGATGGAAATTCTTAACTAAAGATAAATCTACATTCACACCAAAGCAGCAGTACTAGTAAACAAGACAGCAATGTTATCATCAATTAGTATTAACCTACAAGTCAGCGAAATAGTAAATACCAGCTTTTACAAGGGCATCCCAGAGCTCCTCAGGCAAGATACACCCATTGTGCTCCACATCAATAGCCTGAAAAATCCTATACAGCTCGAGCTCCTTATCATCCATATACTTTCTGAATTCCGGATAATCCACCCTCCCATCCTTATTCTTATCACACTCGGTCAACAATTCCCTAGCAAACTTATAATCCGCCGGAATTTGCATAGCAAACAACCCCTTTTCGATTTTCACAGAATCCAAGTAACCCACATTGTCGGAATCAAAGAAACTGAATAGACCTCTGATTCTAAGGTCCCTCTCTTCCTTAGTCTCCCTTAGTGCTGATAAAACATGGTCCACTGAAACCGGACCCGGCTTCTTCACCGGGTTACAACAACCAGACCGGTCCTTAGCCGCCATTACTGGGTGATTCACATGCTCCGCTACAGCTCCAGACATACCCAACAAAAAAATAATTCTGGGTTCTTCACAGCATGAATTTTAAACAACTTCAGATCTAATAGAACAAACGCAACCGTGCTTTTGATTTTCCTGTAGTGGGTCAGTAAAGAAGCGAATTAGTTCCTCTGATAGAAAAAGAATGATAACTATTACAAGAGCATATTTCTGAAGGATCAAAGAAGATCCGAAGAATAGACCCGTATAATACACGGGCTTACTTCCTTCCTTTCTTCTTGTTCACGGGTCAAGAAAAAAAGGAAGAAAGAGAACAGTTGAAGTTTTACCAAAGTTGGAAAAAAAAAAAAAAACTGATTAATTTATTGGGAGTACTGTTTAACATACCACTTTTAAAGAAAACGTCAATGGCCGGTTTCAAACACACACGCGGACAAAAAAAAAACTCAAATTCCTATACCAGTTAAGAGGTCCAATGAGGATGAAGATGAATTGTGAACGCGGTTGTGGTGGTGAGTCGGTGAAGATGAAGACGCAGCAGCTACAATGTGTGTGTGTGAGAAAATTTTCCCAAAACATGTGGAAGAAAGACTCGAGGAGTGATCAATTTATATGAAATGGGATTATGGGAATTTGATTCATACACATGTTCCTTTGTTTTTATTCCTAAAGAGGGCTCAATATGTTACTGCGCGAATAAATTTGTTAGTAAATTTTATTTAGATGGATAAGATAAGATTTATTTTGTTTGAGTAAAAACTTTTTATGACAAAATGGGGTTTGAATTGACTTATTCTTAATGTTTTTGACTTTTTAAGTTTTTTTATTTTGTAATAAATATTTAAATAACACAATAAAGGATCGTTTGGTAGAGTGTATTAAGAAAAATAATGCATGCATTAGTATTAGTATGATTAAAGACTCAATTGTCCCTCAAAACCTCTTTTTACATCTTTTTCCACCATAATAGTAGAGGGTATCTTTGTAAATAATTTTTATATGCAATGCATGTTATTTTGAATGCATCGAACCAAACAATGAATAAAAATAGTCTATGTATAATTAATATAAGCACAATTAATATCTGCCTTGCTAATGTAATCATTACAAATACTCTATTTAAGATTATTCTTATACACTCTACCAAACGAAACATTTTTACAAATTGAAAAAGTACATAAAAAAAAGGTTGAAAGTCAAAATACTCAACTTATGATTTTTGTCTTTTTAACTGATAAATCATTTTCAAAAGTCAATCCAAAGCCCCCTAAAAAAATTATTAGATATTTTAGGTCTTTAATTTTAAAAAATATTTTAAGTGTATTTTAAAGTGTTTATTACATATATATATAGGTTAATCACGTAAAATATGTTAATTTTTTTCATTATACATATCAACGTTAATGATTGAGTTTTACAAAACTTAGGCTAGTTTATTTAATATATATTACGTTAAAAGCATGAAGGTTCTTTAAAATATTGACTGAACATTTATGTTTCATTAAACGATGATAAAATTGTTATTTATTATTTTTAAAAATAATTATCAATTATTATTTTCCTCAAATAATTGTCATTTATTATTTTCCTCAAATAAGTATCATATATTTTTTTCCTCGAATAATTATTATTTATTATTTTTTTCAAAAAATTATCATTTATTATTTTTCCTCAAATAGTTATCATCTAATTATTATCCTTAAATATTTTGAACTTTTTTTCATAAGGTGACAAAACTAGATTTACTCTTTTCCTTAAATAATTTCTTAATTATTTTTCTTAAAAAATTGTCATTTATTATTTTTCGCAAATATTTATCATTTACTATTTTTCCTCAATAGTTATCATATAATTATTATCCTCAAATATTGATTGAACTTTTTGTTTTACATAGGACGACAAAATTATCATTTACTATTTTCCTTAAATAACTTCTATTAATTATTTTTCTTAAATAATTGTCAGTTGTTTATTTTCTAAAATAACTATTATTTATTATTTTCCTCAAAGAGTTATCATTTAATTATTATCCTCAAATATTGATTGAACTTTTTTTTCCATTAAAAGATGATAAGATTATCATTTGTTATTTGCCTTAAATAATTGTTATTTAGTATTTTCCTTAAATACTTTTCATTTCATTATTTTCCTCAAATAATTGCTATTTTGTTATAAAACCATTGAATTGTGGATGTTTCTTTTCATCAACAACATAACGTAATGAACCTATTTAATGTAAAAGTTGTGCTAACGTATTTGATTGAAGGATGTAAAAGGGTGTTTTCTAAATCCTATAAAAGGGTAGTCTTTTCACCCTAATGATATACATATTTAAAAAGTTCAAAGAATACTTCTACTTAATATTTCTATTTGTCTTACCTCCTTGTTTAGTATTATAGTATTTTGCTCTCATTTTACAACATATTTATTATTTTCCTCAAATAATTTTCATTTATTGTTTTTTTCTCAAATAGTCCTCATTTATTATTTATCTTAAATAATTATTATTTAATTATTATCCTAATATCTCATATTTTGAAATTAATTAAAAATATAAATATTAAATTTTTATTTATTTATAGTAGGTAAGAACTCTTAATATTTGGTTTTAAAATTAACTAAAAAAAAAACTCATTAGATCTTTTCTTATTTGAGCTATATTGAAAGTTTTAACATTCAAGACTTCAAAATCAGTTTTTTACCTTATATAGTACACGACAAAATAAATAAATAAATTTTAAAAAATGAAATAAAGAGGTTTAAGTTTAGTTAAATAAATTTTCAACTTTGCTATATGAAAATGTTATCATTTAGATATACATAATATTTATTTTATTATCAATTGCTATTTTAAAATAATTTTGTTCTTCGTATATACAAAATTTTTATAACGCGAGATACACATATAAAACACATACACTAAATTAGTAGTTCTTATATTGCAAAAATGTTTTAAAATTTGTCGTTCTTGAACTAATTAATTGTAAGTATAGCTTTCAAATAGATAAGTAAAAAGGGAATTCATACATATTTCCTAGTTATATATACTTCTAGTACAACTACCAATTCCGTTTCCGAAGTTTATTATGTTTGAATAAATATTGCATGTAGTGTAACAATAAAACTTTTCTTAACCAGAGGTTTCAGGTTCGAGCTCTAGGTATGGAGAAAATCTTGTTGGGAGTGTCATTCCCGAATGGATTCTGCAGAGCGCAATCCGAATTTAATCGAAGCTCCAATGTGAGTTCCGAACACCAGGTGGGAAACCCAAAAAAAAAAGTTTTCTTAAAATATATTGTACTTCTTGTTGTTTTATATTAATTGACGTAATACACATGCACAAAGTATGTATACTAAACTAGTGTATATAACTAAAGAATACTCATGACATAGTAGTTAATTTATCTATACAATGAATGTTCAAGAATATGCGCATGAAAGTTTTTTCAAAGTTTGAATAAAAATATGACGAAACATTCTATTATGAGCTCAGATACTCAACCACAGTAGATTGTAGTTTGAGTGTCCAGATAAAAATAGATATTCATCCTTCAACTTAATTTAATGTCTGTAGAAATGAACTCTAGCCATTACTAGGAATATTCATGGTTCAATTTAGATCGGTAATTGGTTAAAATCGAAATCAAATTAATTTAATTAAGCAATAGTAAAATTATTATTACACGATCAAAGTGATTTAGTTAAGCTATACCAAAGTCATTATACACCAAATTAAGATCAAAAGATCAAGTCTTTATAGCAAAAATGGTAAAGCTAAAGACTTAGATTCATTAAAATTTAACAAAAATATTATATTTTTATTTATGAATAATATATAAATAATTATAAAATTTGTATATATAATTTATCGGTTCGGTTCAATTATTTTTGTGATTTTTTTTAGTAAAAACCAAATTAAACCAAATATCAAATTTATCCGTATTTAAATTTTTAACCATAACCATGAACAAACCTACTCAATGCTTAAAAAAACTGCCTAAAATTAACTATGAGGTCGATTTTTTCAACGTCAAAAAGAATAAAACAACAAATCAACCTCAAGAGGTTAATTTTTTTCTAATCGATAAGAATCAATAGTTGATTTATGCATTTCTATTAATAGTACTGACTAGAAAAAATAATTATACGAATAATCAAATGGACTCCTAACTTTTATATTACATCTAACTTGTTTTTTTTAATTTGATATCGGACACCTATATTAAAGCATGATTAAATTTGAAATTGCGTTAATTTTTTTTTTTAAGAGTAAAATACTCTCAGACGAAGACAATTCCATACTCAAAAAAACTCAAATTCGAAACCATTAATTAAAATTTAAAAATGAAGAACTACTCAACCAAGATCCTTATCAGTAATAATACATCCAACTTGTTGCTCCCACATCCCTTTATGAGAAAATTATGTACCAAAACTATGCTTCGAAGTTCGTGCCACGTAGGTATGGGGAGTTGGTTAAATCCGAATTCCATACTGCCAACCCAATAAACACCTTCTAGATTAGAGATCATCCCCAAATTCAAGGATTTTTTAATTAAAATATATATCTTATTAAATTGATATTATAATAGTAATACTTTCAAATTTAATTACTACTTACTACTCCCTTTGTCCACTATTGTTTATCAGGGTAAGATCATGCACAATTCTTAAGAAAAATTTAATATAATGTGTAATTTGACTAATATAATCATACTATCAATCATTATTAAAATAGTTTGTACTTTTTGAAAATTATAAAAATAACTTTTTTCTCATTAAAGTTGTCTTGTAACTTTAAAATGACTACTTTTTGAAACTAGTAGTAATGTAATTATTAAGGGCAGAATTGGAAAAAATTGACTAATTATTTCTTGATTGTTTAAATTAACAATTAATTTTGGACATCTATTTTTAGTATACATGACAAACAATTGTGAACAGAGGGAGTACTTTATATAGTATTTTAAATCTAACAATAACAAGCAAAAATATTGATGTATGTTTTAAAATGAATAAGTAAAATATATAGAGTCCAAGTCAAATGGGACTGAGGGAGTACATTCTTCTCGTTGTAAACATCTAATTTTAGGTAATCCTCGAATTTGCAATGATTTGAAAATTCTTTATAGTTTATTAGGCAACAATTTTAGAAAGTTAGACGTGTTCATTTTTAAAAATAAAGTTGCGTCTGATCAAGCTATAATAGAAAAAGAAATACTTTTAGTTAGTAACAAAAGCTGAAAAAAAAAAGTTTCTCTTTAAAAGCATGTTTGGAGTGCTTGTCAAGCAACATATTGTTTTTGTTAGGTCCGTTTAAAATTGAATTGAAATCGGTAATTCAAATCGAAAAAAGCTATTGATTTATCGATAATGGGTTATTGGTTTAATAATTTTAATTTTTTTAATTATTGATTATTGGTTTTTAACGGTTTGAAGTTTTTTTTTAACGAGTTAACCAATAACCCGATAGTAAATTAATAAATTATATTTATATCATTCGGTATAAAAAGTCCTTGACTTAGGATTTAATTTCATATTTTTATTTCTGGCTGTCTCAAACTTTTGATTATTCTACAATATTTTAGTGTTTTTTTGAGCAAAATGCAATCAATCAATTCATGTGCATAATTTATTTGGTTTGTCCCCATGTTTCTAAGTGATTTTCAATCATTTATTTTTTTGTGTCAAATCTTAACAATTAACTCGATAACGATCAATAACTGATAAATCGATAACTGATAAGTCAATATCTTAATGATTCATAACGATTTAACATATCTACAAACCGATGACCGATAAGTTGAACTGAATTGATCGAAATGCAAAAATTAATTAGTTAATCAAACACAAATTATTACTCTCCAAAAGTTTTTTAAGAAACAAAAAAAAATCTTATTGTAAACAGATTTTGAAAGTTTGACCAGGTGGCTCCTCAAGATATATATTTAGTCTAATCTATGAAGAAAAAAAACTTTGACTAATTCAAATTGGGGCTTATTTTCCAAAAAGACGAGGAAGAGAATTAGCTTACGCGAAAATAACACCCTTCAATCGTCTTGTTGTTTTATTTTTTTCCTTCTCCGTTTGACAAGCAAATCTAGACTCTTTTGGACTACAACTGATCAACATTGAATTTCCATATTCTACTTGTTGCTTTATGATGCATTAAGCGCTTGTAACCCTTTTAACAAAATAGATGTATACAACCTATAGAGGACTGGGAACCTAAATAAGCTACAAAAACATAAAAGTGACCAAAATAAGTCATTACTTTAGGAAGTAACTAAAATAGGCTTAGTGGAAGAAAAAATTCCACTTTATCTAATATTCTAAACGTTTTCCGTTAGTCTCATAACGTGTATATTTTAATATATAATGGAATTATTTTCTACACTTTATAAAATGGAACTATTTCTTACACTTTATAAAGTGGAACTTTTTCTTACACTTTATAAAGTGGAAGAAAATCTTACACATTACAAAGTGGAAGAGAAAATTCCACTTTACAAAGAGGAATATTTTCGGACTGGGAACCTAAATAAGCCACAAAAATATAAAAGTGACCAAAATAAGCCACTACTTTAGGAAGTAACTAAAATAGGCTTAGTGGAAGAAAAAATTCCACTTTATCTAATATTCTAAACGTTTTCCGTTAGTCTCATAGCGTGTATATTTTAATATATAACGGAATTATTTCTTACACTTTATAAAATGAAACTATTTTTTACACTTTATAAAGTGGAACTTTTTCTTACACTTTATAAAGTGAAACTTTTTATTACACTTTTTATAAAGTGGATGGACATTGACCGATAAAGGAGAACGTTGTTGACTAGTCTTAGGCTCCTTCCTAACATAGATTTCAAGTATTGTTAACTTGATTTGATCTATGTAGTCATCTGGAACCCTCAAAAAGTCGGTCAACGATTCGTCATTATAGATAATCCACTCTCCAAAATTTACTTGTCCTTGTGATAAAAATGAAGTAGGGTATTTTACGACTATAATCAAATTATAAACAACACTGTTTATACCCATTCTTTTATAAATTGATGAAAGAAATTTATGATATCGGACATTAATTGAATATTTAGCATTGTGTTTGGGAGGACAATTATAATAAACGGTATTTCCATCATGTATAATTTCGCCATCCCAATAAATCAAAACTCTAACTTTTGGTTTAGAAGACATTTTTTTTTTGAGAGTGAAATGAACAAATATAGAAAGTATGTTGTAGGTGCTACCAGTTAATGTTTGAACGTCCTCCTTAAATAGAGATTGGAGGATTTTTCAGAGTAAAAAAATAAAAATACATAGTGTAATAATTTTTTCCGTTTTTATGATATGTCAAATCAATATAATTGTATAACAAACACTGCAAAAGAGATAAAAACGTGAAAATATTCCTCTTTGTAAAGTGGAATTTTCTCTTCCACTTTGTAAAGTGTAAGATTTTCTTCCACTTTATAAAGTGTAAGAAAAAGTTCCACTTTATAAAGTGTAAGAAATAGTTCCATTTTATAAAGTGTAGAAAATAATTTCGTTATATATTAAAATATACACGTTATGAGACTAACGAAAAACGTTTAGAATATTAGATAAAGTGGAATTTTTTCTTCCACTAAGCCTATTTTAGTTACTTCCTAAAGTAGTGACTTATTTTGGCTACTTTTATATTT
The DNA here is from genome assembly GCF_019186545.1 of Solanum stenotomum. Taxonomy (NCBI): domain Eukaryota; kingdom Viridiplantae; phylum Streptophyta; class Magnoliopsida; order Solanales; family Solanaceae; genus Solanum; species Solanum stenotomum. The sequence goes on along the minus strand of NC_064284.1, from coordinate 4,740,949 downwards.
TTGTGGCTTATTTAGGTTCCCAGTTCACCTATAGATCACACGAAGATAACCTTTATGTATCTATAGATGATAGGTTTATATAAAACGAAAATGTACCAAGGACATTGTGTATGTATAACTAATATTTATTAAATCCATTACAGAGGTCAAAAGCAAGCTTGCCTGCAATCTGCTTAAATAATAAAATTACAAGTACAAATAAATTTGCTCTTCATCAATATCAATATCTGCCACTGTTACTTGTCAAGACACCTCGAGCAAAATACCACAAAAAATACCAAAAAAACAGTTCTCCCCAACGTCTCTAGGCAATCAATTTCATCTATTTCTACTTATATCAATTGGGTGCATTTCAGTTAACAAAATGCAGATTATCTCGAATGTGAACTCCATCGATGAAAATCTTGTTTTAAAAAACAAAAAAACAAATCATATACACTGACAGTTTAAAAGTTAATTTCGCGCCTCTCAGCGAAGAACTTACCACTCACAAACTGATCAGGGAGCAAAGCTAGCCAGACAGCAGTATCAGCAGCTTCTTCAATAGTAACATGGCCTGCCCAGCCAGTCATAGCAGTTTTCACCCATCCCGGGCAATAGCAATTTACGTATATTTTTTCACCTTCTGGTCGTTCCTCGAATATCCTTGCCATTAACCTGGTGTATGCATTAACTGCTAGCTTTGACAATGAGTAGTCTGTGAACACATGAGGCCATCCGCCTGATTCCCAAGTTCCATCTTTTACTTGTTCCAAAAATGTGTTCATAGTTTTATCGATAACTTCCTCAGATAGCGAATCCACGTTTTCTAATTGTTCTCTCACTGCTACATTTGAAATTCCCTGGTAGAATCAACCAAAAATAGATCATATTCAGATGGTAAATAAGATCACTCCATCTTATGGTACCATAGCAGACATGAAAGAAACAGAATCAGGCCATAAACGCGAGGGTATGTGTAGATGCATTCCAATTAAGCAATTAAAAGTATGTTCTTTATAACAGTTTAAGCTTTGGATGAGTTGATCACACACTGCAATGTTAATTATAATGAAATACTGGAGCTGTTACTTACATTTCGTTTGCTATTAAGTCTACCCAATCGCGAGGTCACACTAACAATACGAGAACCAGCAGGGGAAGGCCTCATTAACGGAGTAAGTGCTTTGATCATGTTTTTGGTGCCAAAATAGTTAACTTGGATTACCATTTCAGAAAATTCAACAGAATTATCTTTGCCAAAATTGAAATTGACTCCTGCATTGTTGATCTACAAGTTTCCATACATATCATCATTAGCTTTGTGAAAGTAAAATAGATTCCTAATTAATAACAAAACACATTAATGATTACCAGTATATCTAGGCCACCATATGTTTCTTTAATCCAATCACAAAATGTTTGGATTGATGCAGGATCCACAATATCCAATTGATGAAATGCCACATTTAGACCTCCTTCCTGAAAGACCTTCACTGCTTCTTCCCCAACGGCTGTCTCTCGCGACGTAAGAACAACAGTAATGCCATGTGATGCAAGCTGATGAACAATCTCAAATCCAATCCCTCTATTTGCACCCGTTACAACAGCAATTGTTTCAGATGACCACCATCTATAAATCATGCAAAACACGATCAGCATTATGCTCAAAATAAAAATCCACATGAAAAGTAAACCGCGGCCAAATATAACCATCCATTAGGAATCTAGGACGGGATCTATGTGTTCAACTGAAATCATTGCATCTAATTAAAATTATACACACATATACATAAAAAAATATCAGATTAAACACATTTTGAACTCACTAACTCTAGATCCTAGATTCGTCTCTGCTTGAGAAGCTAAGATGAATCTAATTCTTTAAAAAAAGGTAAATGTAAAAAAGAAGAGACCTTTGGTGATCAGAATAAGGAATAGTACGTAGAAGAGAGATCTCTTGGCGTCTTTTCTCCTTTTTTTCCTTTGCCCTTTCCTTTTTATCCATTATTATTACTATTATTATTTTCAATTTCGATTCTGCTTCCAATAAATTAAGTTGTATCTATCTATTCTGCAGCTGCATTAATTCGTTCACTAATTTGGGAAAATTGTTAGAGAGAAAGAAAGGTAGCTAGGAGAAGAGATGTAACAGAAACACCGATATTCTTCCGATATATTTGGAGCAATCCTACAGCGTTCGTTTCAACAATATTCATTGGTTCTAAATGAAACAAAAATAATATTTGAAGACGATTTTCTAAACTTGGGTGACCATTTAAGAAATTATCCCCAAAAACACAAATATATATACTAGTATTTAGTGTCTCATTTAATCTCATATTATTATTATTATCAAATGAAATTTGTATTGCAAATGTTGAATTTTATCATATTTACGTCGAGAATTTTTGCTCGAGTTATAAAGGGAATTAGGGATCAAGGCCTTATTTGTTTTATCAAATTAATAGTATTTCTTTTATAAGTTATCTATTATTTCAATTTTTATTTACTTTTACGGCTCGTTGAATATTATAATATAAAAATTGAGGCAATGGTAGCTATTTATAGTCATTTGTACTTTTGGCCTTACCTCATACTGTGATGATGTTTAATTTTTATCGTAAATAACTTTTTCGTAGATCATAAGTTTATATTTTCACATCATAATATCTCACAAGTTATCTTTGTGTTGTATCAAATTTATGTCCCTCCAGACAAATGTTTGATAACTAAAAATAAAAACTGAAGAATAAAATTAAAAAATCAGTACATTTATAAAGCAAAAAATCGTGCAATTAAATCGTCTATTTTTACTTTTTTCGGTTTAATTTGGGATCAATTTCGGGTTGAATTATACCCGAATAAAAGAAGTGTTCACAGACGGGTATAGTGGATGCCAAGACGCCACGCCTCGTATTTCATTAGGCAAAAACCGCATGTTAAACCCCAATCGAGATCAAATTTGAAGTTTCCATTGATCCTCAATAGAGCTTAAGTAGTTGCTTGCTGCAGAGAAAAAATGGCGAATTTGCGAAGGGCACTTCTCTTCACCATTCCTCGAATCATCAATTCCTCTAAAACAGCATCTGTTGCAACTTCCACACTCCAGTCTCACAATCTCTACAGGTACAGAATTCTACCTTGTCTTACCCACTGTATGTTTGTTATGTGTTGAAAATATCTTTTTTGTATGCTCAATTAGGCCTTTAGCTGGAACATTTTCGCGTTTTATTTCTTCTAATGAGACTTCATCGCCGATAAATATCGATTTTTCTGACGAAGAGAGCAAAAGACGTTTGTTTAACAGGTGAATTTGAAGTTTTTTTTATTATTTGATACTCTGGGTTATATGGTCCTCTGGGCGGCGGACTGGTTCATGATAGTGTTTTTATTTTGTATGGATATAGGCTTATTTATCGCAGTAAACAAAGAGGATACCTGGAGCTAGACCTTGTTCTTGGCAAGTGGGTGGAGGAACATATACAATCCATGGACGAAAATGGAATTAAGTCCCTTGTTCATGTCCTTGACCTGGTAACTCTCTTATATTTTTTCATTATACTTATTTTTATGTTTTCACGTTCTTATATGGATTTTATCATCTTGTATGTCAATAATTAGATATCATAAATGCTCTAGCTCGTAGTGGGAGTCTATGATCTTGATTTGAGGTGAATAATCTAGAAATTTTCTGCTATGTTATTGTTAGCCTAGTATGACATCTTCTATTGAACCTTAACCCTAAAGTTTGACAAAGATGTAGAATTGTCAGCGATGGCTCTTGTCTCCAGCAAAGAAGAACAAAATATATCGAAATCCTCCATCAGATAGATCCTCAATGTCATCAATCTGCCATTGCCAACTTCTTTAGATTTGAATCTGTTGTGCCTCAATTTGAGCTCAAATAAACCACATTCTGCAGCTCAGTTTCACACATGCTCAAACTGGTGCTCAAGTTTTCAAGCTTGATCTTCATAAAACTAGATGATTAAATCTGAAAAAACTAAAATTAAACAACAGATGGCATTTTCTCTGAATTCAACCTTGTATATTGTCATGTATATTGTCTGTTAAAGGGAAATCAGGCAAGCTTCTGCGTACATTAAGAATCAACCCGATGTTAACCAAGACTTATAATAGACTAGTTGTACTGGTTGGAGTCTGCCACAATAGGTGTCTGCAGTTCTCACTGTCTTTTCCCTTTCCTAGTCCCGTCAGATCAGAGACTAAGACTCCTGCAAATAAATTGGCGCTATCTTGCTCTCTGTATTGAACCCCAGTGGTTATAACTTCTTCATGTTCGACTTGGGATCAAATGATATGACTTTCATTGATTTTTTTGTTGCTTGCTAGCAGTTCCTTGGTCATTGATGAATTACATTCTTGTTCTGAAGAGTAGGCATTTCTTGGTTGGTTCGTGGTTGAAAAATTAAGCTTTGCAAACTTCTAAGAAAGTAGAAGCAGAACAGAGTAAAGCACCAAGGTCAAATTATATGGGTTTAAAACTGATTTAACATCTTATCTAAACATACACATTATTGTATCATTACTTTTTTTTTACCGAAACTAACTGGAGGATGTAACCTACTACTTTTTAGGATTGTTTGGGATGTTTTTTGTTTAACATGAATATAGAATGATGTGGGTTGGGTTTGGGATATAGTTAAGGGATACTTTTGGCCATTTACTCTCATTTTTACTGTGCTCAAAGGATGTATAGTGATTAGAAAGTTTTGATTCTTTTTTTTTTACTTGAGTAGACTGTGAACAGAATTGTGCAGTAATTTCATCAAGTTCAGTATTGGCGATTTTGCTGTTTGTGCATCATTTCATTTTATAGGATAACATGTCCACTTTCTTTATTTCTTATTATTACTTTTTTTGCTGAATGTGAGGGTGGTGGGGTTAAGTCAGAAGAAGGGTAAGCTTGGCTTCAGGGTTTAGGAGAAGCAAGCATAATTTTGGGGAGGTGGATCCTTGACTATTGGAGCTAATGCCTTGGGCTAACATGAGTGTTTTGCTTGTTGGTGTTTTTAGTTTTAGTAAACGATAGTCGGCCCTCCCATAAACTTTTACTGGTACTTTTAACTGCTTAGTCAGCATTGGGCTTAATATTTCTTATTACTATTGCTTACGAAGGAAAGTACTGTACCATTTGAGTATTTGCTTCTTTTTGTGTTCCTACTCTGCCCACCCCCCCACTCACCCCTAATTAAGAGAGTAAAATATTATGTTATGCATATATCTTATAGCATGTAAGAATTGGGTAGTTGGATGTATGAGTTCCTACTTATTTTTTGTGGCCGAATTTGGACTCAAAATCCTCCCCTTCACCCCAGGGAACTCAGGAACATGTTAGGTAAAGGAAAACCAAAAAGTTAAGGAGTGTAAGATTAAGGCATACAAAAGGGAGGCAGGAGAAAAAGGATTATATTAAGAGGTGGGAAGGTTGGTTGGGGATTAGAATGTGACCAGTCCAGTCTGATATATTCAGCAATCATAGAATATATGCACCACATTGACTTGACATTAACAATCATCAGTTTTGTTCAAATGCCACAATTTGCAATGCAATGTTTACAATTGTATTTTCTCTGTGATTCTTCCGATGATGGTTGTCTCATCCTTTTCCATCAGTTAATATCTTTCTCAACCCTCTTTGCCTTGCCCCACTCCCTCCTCCAACAAAATTATGAAAGAAAAACAAATGCAAATAATCTGTTTATATGGAGTAGAATGGTCGTAGCTGGTCAAATCTCCTTTGTGAAGATTAACTAGAGGCGTCTTATTCAGTTTATTCTATTTATGTCTGTAGGAGAATCCAGATTTGTGGAAGTGGCTGACTGGTCAGGAGCAACCCCCAGATGCAATAAGCACAAATCCTGTGAGCCATCAACCTTGTAGAATTGATACTTCATTCGATTGGTTTATTTGAATATATAATTCATCTGATGTGTACTTGTGGTGTAGGTGTTTTCTGCTGTGCGTGAAAAGGTTATGAACAACCTTAACAATCATTCTTCTCCCGAGACTCGTGCTGTTCCAGGAAAACCTTGGGTGAGAGGGTGGGATGATATCAAGAAAGGCCGAGATGCACCTATAGCTGGGAACCAGTAGTTATTTTTCTGCTTGAAGGTGTCAAAGAACAACTGATTTGTAGTCTTGTATAGGGACTCGTTATTACTATGTATGTTTTTTACTTAATAAATAATAGGATCTCAGTTCTGTTTGAATAATGCCTCAGTAAAAGCATTTCTTTGGTTAGCTTATGTAATTGCTACATAACTATCACTGGAACATTATAATAGCTTGATTGCTACATAATTATTATTGGAATATTATAATAGCCTGATTTCCTGTGGTGTTTGCCGATTTGTATAAGTAGTCAAAAAAGGGGCAATTTAGGATACTAAACTCTCGCTATGTGTTGGGTTCAAGGAAAGATCGAATCATAAGGATCTATTGTATGCCGTCTTACTTTTTGTATTTGTACTAGTTGCTTCAAAATATTAAACAATCAACTAGAAAGTTAATACGAATTTGAAAATTTTTTATTTTGCTTAAAGTTTTTTTGTTTTTTTTTTAATCACCCAAATTATTGCTACCTTATCTACCCATTTTTTTATATGAGCCAACAAAAAGTGAAGTCAAAACAAATAGGGATATCCTCTAATCTCTGCCTTTGTAGTAAGAGAAATAAAAATGTTGATTTCAGGGAAATCCATTACAATTTCCGCTCTTCTTCTCCTCCTCTTCGCGGCGTCTTCTCTGTGCTTCACCGTCAGCATTGCGTCAGAATCCGGCGACCCAATACCTACTCCATGGCCGGAGCAATTTCATTCGATTCTCTTCATGAATAACAACAAGGGGAATCTACAGATCGTTGATTTGTGGTACGATTTTCCTAACGGCCGGAACTTCAACATTATCCAAAATCAATTGGGAAAACTCCTTTACGATTTGGAATGGAATAACCACACTTCGTTCTACTACACTTTGGACGCTAACAAAGAGTGCAGGGTCGCGCATTTTCCGGTGGGACTCCTTAGACCCACTTGGCTACAAGACGGAAATTATCTGGGACAGAGATATATGGATGGATTTCTCTGCAATGTCTGGGAAAAAGTTGAATTCATTACCTACTACGAAGATGTTGTTACTAAGAGACCTGTTTACTGGGCTTTTTACACAGGTAATGCTTTAATTAGAAGTGTTTGAAGTTTAGCATATTTTGGATTGCATTGTGAAATTTACTTTTTTAAACAATTTGGCAAAACAGAAAAAATAATTTTCGTGTGATAAACTCTAAGTCAGATGACTTTATGTGAATGAACACAAAGCTGAAATTTACTCATATGAACATTGTAATTCAGTAAATTTCAATGATATGTGTAGAATTTGCTCGTACTGTCAGTGTATATAACTTTTTTTTTCAAATGTGTTTGAACATTCGCGTAAATTTGTGTCCTTTTTGGTGAGACAGAACAGAAGTTATTAACGAAAGAAATTTGGGTGGGTGCAGGTATGATTGCACATGTAATGACATTTGAAGTAGGAAAAGTGCTAGAGGATCCAAAATGGCAAGCCCCTGTTTACTGTTTCAAAGAGGCAAAAGAAGAACAAGAGATATCATCTCCTGTTAGGTTGGTTACTGATAATGATGTTTCCATTGGCAGACTCATGGGAGCAGCTATGGATGTTTCTTTACCGTTCTAATTCTTGTTGCATTTCCATGTTTGTTCTTTATGATGTTGTTCCTTTGGACCATAAGACGAATGGGTAACAACTTATTTGTATTCATGTTTATATCAAGTCAATAAATGAATGATATATATCTGCACAAAAAAAAATAGCGATCAACTTAGAATCGTGATTAATTAGTAAATTTACGTAATCTAACGTTAACACCCGAACGAGTAAGAATTTACCATAAGAATGCAGTAGAGATTGAAGGGAATTGCCTCTCTATCTCACATGAGGTAAGGATAAAGTTTGCGACTTGAAAAGGCATTTTGCGGGGACTATTGATACTAAATACTCACTTATTGCAACAACTAATATAGCTATTAGTGGTGACTAAAGTTGCTGCTAATACATACTATTAATATTAGGGGCACAAAAGTAACTATGAAAACATACTTTTATTGGCAACTAATACTAATATTTGCGGCAGACAAAGTTGCCGCTAATACTAACTTGGCAACAAATATGTGTATTCGCGGCGAGCTGCTATACTTATACTGGCAACTACTAAAGTAATTTACGGCGACTAAATCATCACTAATGAGTTTTTTTTTCCATATGTAAATATGCATGTTGATTTTCGTGAACTTCGTTTGACCAGAAATTTTGTGAGTCTATCATATTCGTCCAAGGAATTAATAGTTACCACGTTCATAATTTATTTTGACGTTTCAATATTTATTCATGAATTGTCTTTTTTCGTGGATATTGATACATATTAATTTTTTAAAATTCATCCTTCGGTGGCACATTTCTGTTCTTTTATGACTAGTGATGTTGCTTTGGCAACACTTTTAGACTTCTTCAAGTGCTTTCATTTTTTGTCGTCTCAACTCTCAAGAGAATTCGACTTTCTTCTACTATGACATTGAGTTTGTTTTTTTCTTAGCAAAGTAGTAATGATGTGATGAAAGACAATTAGTAAAGTGACATCTTTTTTTTTTTTAATAAACGGAGGATTCAACATCATAATTCATAAATACCATTACCCCCACTTACGTTACCATAAGAATGCAGTTGAAATTGAAAAGTCTTTTGTGATAGAATTGATGTTCTGAGAATAATAAAGAGTAATTGGCCATTCCATTTAGGATTTGAATTATGTGAGCCAAAGATCTATTGAAAACAACTTCTCTACCTCACATTAGGTAAGCGTAAAGTTTGCATTCACGCTAGACACTACATATGAGATCAGTATGTATGTTGTTGACAAATAGTATTCTAATCATACCATGACATCTGTATATTTAGCATACTTAAGACTGATTCAAACTCATACTTATCAGGTCTTCTTTTGCATAAAACAGTTTGTTTAAACAAAGACAAATTAGCAATTTCATATTTCCATCACTTTAGAAGTGGGAATATATAGAATGAATGGATAGAATAAACAATTATACATAGAAGAACTTCAATACAAAATTTAACAATCTCCTTGATGTGTTAAATCAGAAGATGAAGACATTGTTTCTGTGTCCACTTGAATCTAGGAAGTGTTGTTGACATAGAAGTATAAAGCAGCAAGTGCAACAACTCCAACTCCAATAGCAATGGGCAAAACGTTCCTACACCAACGAAGAATCATCGTTGATTATGTTGATTTAAATTCAAATTAATTAAGTAAACTGATAGAGAGAAGAGTAAGTATGAAGGATGGAACTTACCCGACAGCCTCGTCTCTCTTTAACTGTTCTTTCCTGGCCTTACGAACCTCTGTGGAATTAGCATCTTTGGTTACCTTAGGTTCATATGCCCTGAATCTTCTTTTTGGAGCTCCACATACTGCAATCATATATCAAACCAAAGTCTTACAAATCACTTGGGATCTCGAGAAATAAAGAGGAAAATTCATAGCTAACGGCTAATAGATGCTAATTGAAAAACTTAGCAAGGAACCATCAAGGAGTGTGGCGGGATGATGGGAACCCTCTCCCTTAACTAGAAGTCTCAGGTTTCGAGACCTAGGAATAGAGAAACCTATGGTAGGGAGAGGTTTCCCTTAAAGAGTTCTACGCGAAGTGAATTTCGATTAGTTAGCTAGGCTGAAACCAGATGGTTATACCAAGAAAAGAAAAACTGGGCGAAAATCGGTGAACTTTTAAAAGTTTGCATCTGGATAAGGGATTAATGGTCACAAAGCATTGAGCTAACAGGGTGTTCGTTCTCACTTGGAGGTCCCTTTTTTTTTGTTTCTTTATCTCCTAATTCCCATTTTCAATCTATGAATTTGTTTCATTTCTCTATGTTCCACATTAGATAAATCTACCAAATACTATCCTTATACATAAAACATAAGTTCTTTAAGTATATCTTAATGATGAGATATATTTGTCATAGACCCAAATTAGTGCAGATTCAGAATCATCTTTTCTAAGGAATGGCTAATTGTTCCAGAGGTTGTTTCCACTTTGATTTAAATCAAGGAAAACCCCAAAGCTCGTCGACAAGATATTGGTGACTAATTGTGACAGAATGATAAGTATTTTGCATAATCAGAAATAAAGAAAACATCGGATACGGAATTAGTGATTTTTACAATTCAATGATTTATGTAAATAACATACCAGGACAGAAGTAACTGTCAGGTACTTTCTCAAAAGGAGTTCTGTCATTGTAAATATACCTGTGCACATTATGTTCATCACAAACACATTAGATTAGCACCAATAATGCAAGCAAAACATAAAGAAGAAAAGAGTCTTTGACTACAACATCCAGAAAGTAGCAATCCGCAAATTCAGAACGAATTCTGTAAGTGCAATTGATCAATTAAAATGACGCTCATTGTCTTATGCTCCAACTAATTAAGTAACGCGCGCAAAAAAAACAATTAAAATGTAGTATATACATTCAGAGGTGGAGCTAGGTGGAGGTTTGTGGAACGAACCCAAAAGCTAGCTCAAAGGGAAGAAGATTGCACAAGCCTTATAAGGAGTCCACCTATTTCATTAATCACCAATGTGAGACTTTTTGTCATTCTTTAACACCCCACCTCACGCCCAGTGCTTAGCATCTGGTGCGTGGGCAATTTTTTATTTTTGGGGGTCCCAACATCGGATGAGATGTGCCCTGCTATGATACAATGTTAAATTAGGTCTTCGGATTAACTCACACCCCAAAAACTAGCTCAAAGGGTAGCTTTTTCGTAGACCCCGTATTTGTTAATTAAATATATATGTATATTAATTTGTGAACTTCTAACAAAATTAATTGACATTTCTAAAGAAAATTTAGAACCCTTTTAATACGGACTCCACCTCTATATACATTTAATAATAATATCAAAAATAGTCAAACCTCTGTGTAACAATCATTCTGCAATAATATTTCATTGCAATTTATACATTTAATAATAGTTTGTTTTAAAAATAAGCAATTTTCATGTTGTGTTCTCAATAACAACATTTCACTATAACAACCCGTAATACTACTAGAGAGAACAAACTTATTGATTTAAAATCTTAAATCCGCGAACAAAAGGAAATAGAAAGAAGTCAAGCGTTATTAGTAAATTACCCGCAATCTCGGCAAATATAGGCTTGCTTAGAGGTAACACGCATGGAGATTTTAGGGGCAGTAGCAGGAGCTGCTCTAGAGAATGATGGAGGTGGGAGCAAGAGATGAATTGATGGAGAAAAAAATGAAGATTTTAATGCTAAACCATTTGGTGCCTGTCTGAGGCCACTGTTGCCACCATTTGGGGCTAAATTAGCTGGGATTCTAGTGGGTACTTGCAGGGCCATTGCTTATACAAATTGCCCTTTCTTCTAGCTCGACTCCTTTTGCACTACGCTATCTGTTTGATGAAATGCCCAAAAGAAGAAAGAAGGAGATTGAAAATAAGTGGGTGATGTTTCAGTGGTAAAATTTGCGTTTGCGTTAGACGTAATGCCGAGTGCCTACAACTGTCTACAAAACTGTACGTGGAACGCGTGGCTGTCATTGTTTATTTTATAATCGTGGCGTTGAATTAATTTGTATTGAATTTCGATTAATTTTATAAAATATTTGTTACTTTCTATAGTCAAGTATAAATACGTATGAATAAAGACTCACGTAATATTTTTATTTCCGCTAAAATTTAAATCTTAAACTTCATATTTTTTAATCCACTTCATTTACGACTAGGCCGACAAGCCCGTGGTGCGAACGCGTGGCTGTCATGCTCCCCACATAATACCTTTGCCACTCATTTTTGGACCCTTTTTCTTATCTTCTCGACCCTTCTTTTATCGAACATGGTTATGACATGTTATTTTCCGACGTTAAATTTTTTTATTTATATATAAATTATGAAAAGGCAAATGTTTGTAATGGAAACAAAAAATTCATATGCACACAGTAATAATAAATAATGAAGCTGAAATTTTACTTTTCAAGTATTTGTATTTTCTTTTTGAAGTACAATAATATATTTGTCACACTCACATAGCTATCCTAAAAAAAATATAATGGTAATATTTCACATTGGAATATCAGATTTGAATATTGATATTATGTCTAATTAAAGAAATGTCTAAATTAAGTTAGTAGAAATATTTTGTTGTAAAATATGAGCAATCCACTAGTATATATACATAAATATAAATTGTTTATGTATTAAATAAATAAACAATCCACTAATTTAATAAATTTATAATATCTTTTTTGGAAATATTAGATTTGACTATTAATATTATCTCTCACTTTAAAGATATGTCCAAATTAAGATTTTGAATAAAGACACTTATCATTAGCCTAACTCGTATATAAACATGAAGAATGTACATAAAAAAACTCACAAATTACTACATAAATTACTGTCTGCTTTTTTATTATTGACTATAAAAAAAGATGACATTATCCTCAAAAATCTTTTTGATCTTCTTTGTCATTGTTGCGATTGCATCAGGTACACCCCCCCCCCCCCCTCCCCCCCTTTTTTTTTTTTTAATAATACACTATTTTAGTAAAAATCATAGATCTAAAAGATTTAAATTTCACTGATTCAATCTTTAAGTTCTTAATACTAAATTTGTGTTTTTAAAATTTTGAGTTTAAATATACTATTTGTTACTCACCTTATTCCATATTTACTGAATTTTTTAGGCTTTTTTCATTATTCAAAATAATTAAATTGTTCAAAGTTCAAGATAGATATTTGAATTTTTTTTCATATTTGTCCTTTCATTTATTGAAGTTTATATTTTCTAGGAGATACTTTCAATGTTTTTATGATTTCACAAAGGGTAATAGTGAAAACTATGATAAATGATGTCCTTAAATATTTTTTTTAATATGTGTGCATTGTCTTACAAATTCAGTTAATATAGAATAGAGAAATCATAATTCAATAAACTTTTAGACAAACTTATCCATAGTAGTTATTGTTATTATTTTTTATTTATAATAACAAAAAAATAACTTGTCACATCTCCAAGCATTGTAGTTATGTATTTACAATTCAAACTCTTATTTATTTATTTTTTTATATTTAAAATTTTTGATTTCGTCACTGACAGTTTGCAGAGCACAAGCATATTGTGATGAGGGATGCGTCTCTTATTCGAAGGACATATGCAACAGTGTTTCTACCGATGAGGGATGCAAATCTTATTGTTCTGATAATTTTGAAACAGTTTGTGATGCAAAATGTGTAGCAGATGATGACAATGTCTTGTGGTGTGAATGTGACCTACCATCAGATTTATGTTTACAAAAATAAGAATTATTTGTGTTATCCTATTAATATCCTAATATTTTAATATATTATAATTAAAATTAAAGGTGTTTAGTTTTTCTTCTTTATTATTGATTTTTTATTCTTTAGTTATTATATAGAGAAAGATTAACTTGGACATATAATGCAGAAAACATAGATAAATTGAAATCCATCAATTTCTTTCAAATCAAAATAACATTAAATTTAAGCAAAAGGTACAATTTACGCTAATAAATACAATATTGACCAAAACATAAATCGACGAAATAAAGACGCAAAGATGCACGGTCCTCTAAAGCCCGGGGAAACTTTCGATTGAAAGGGGAAAATCTAACACACGAAATGAACAAATCAGAGACAGGAGGCATACTAAATTAATGAATTTATGTTGGAGGTTGTTTAAGAACAAAGTTTTACTATGATAATATTGGCATATTGCATTTCACCATGAATAAATTTATATTTTATTATATAGTATGAAATTGAAATCTAGGGGGAGGTGGGGCGGGGGTAGGCAGAACAAATTATACTTCTGACATTGAATAGAATATCAATATCTCATAAATAAAAAAACAGTAACTAACACATAAATGACCCATCATATTCCACAGTGAACTATTGTAGTTAAAGGCACGTATATTTAAGATTTAAATTTTATAGGTTCAATCTTTAATTTTTTAGTACTAAATTTGTGTTTATTAAATTTTGAACTCAAATATTTTATATATTATAAGTTAGATCGATTTTAACATATAAATTTATACTACCTATACAATATTATATCCGCCCATGTTATATCTCCAAAGTAACTTGTGAACATCTCCAAGTATTTTATTTTATTTTTTAAATTTATTTTTCATATGTTCAAAATCGCATTGGAGTTCTGATAAAATTTGAATCGCACAATGTAGGACCTATTTGGGGATGACACTCTCAACATGATTTTCTCCATACATCTTATTAAATTCAATTAATGAAGAATAACAAGAAACTATTTTTTTTTATTCTTCATTAATCGAATTTAATAAGACGTTATTTTGAGTATGAATATTTTAGATATGTTGTGAGGTACACTCAAATAGTCAATTTTTTTTATTTTCTATAGTTAATTATATCATCTTATTTTAGCAGTAATTTTCATTTTATTTTCTCACACATTTTTTATTAATTAAATTAAAAGAGTATCGTTTTAAATATAAATTTAAATATATATCATATAGGTTAGCAGGATATACTCAAATAATCAAATTCGTGTTTTATGTAACTAATGATATCAATCACATATTATTTATTTTTCTCTTTTTCATTATTCTTCATTAATATTGCTCTTTAAAAGAAAATTGCTATCTTCGTAAAATCATGTGTGTGAAGCACATTTGAAACAGAACACATTTTTATTCTCTTCCCTACATTACATTTTCAATTCATCATGTCCATTTATTTATAATTAATTATTATTAAGATCTTACTCAATCCTAAATTGACAATTTATTGAATTTAGAATATGTGTATATATGTATATAAATTCAATGTAATATATACATTTTTTTATTATGTATATAAAGTTGAACATTTTCAGTATATGATTGATTAACCTTCAAAAAAAGAGTGATAATCAAATTTAACTATTGACATTTATATTAACTCTTTAATGAAAAATGTTCAAATTAAGATATTACTATTGATCTTTTTCCAAATTAAGATTTTAATAACGGTACTTATCATTAGCCTAACCTGTATATAAACCTGGTGAATGAACACATAAAACTCACAAATCATATAACAATACATAAACTACTTTATTATTATTATTATTATTATTGGTGATGGAAAAAATGGCAATCTCCTCAAAAATCTTATTGATCTTCCTTGTTCTATTGCCATTGCATCATGTATTCCTTTTTTTCTACGATAAATTATTATAGTCGAACTTACAAATTCAAAATTTAAACTTTATTGGTTCAATCTTTAAGTTCTTAGTTCCAAATTTATATTTTTATAATTTTGGGTTCAAACATACTATTTGTTGTGAAGTTTTACCCATAAACCTATACAACCTTCAAAAATACTAGATTTACATGAATACGATGCTAGTAGTTTTATTATTAAATTTTTTATTTATAACAAAAAAATTAAATGAACTTGTACACATTTTCAAACATTATAGTTATTTATATATCTACCACCCAACTCCCTCAATAGGTAAAGAAAAAAATGTATCTATATTATTCTCTTTTTATCTTTTGATTTTTTTTTATAAAGATTCTGATTCTGTTAATGATCGATTATATTATGACAGCTTGCGTAGCACAACATGGACATTGCAATGAGTCATGTTCTGTTACTTACAAGTTAGAGGAAAGTATGCAGAAATTTTGCTAGCAATAATATATGTGAAGCCTTTTGCTCTGGAAGATTTGGAAGAATTTGTGATGCAAAATGTTTATTAGATGAAGAGGATGTTTTGGTTTGTGAATGTGAGATACCAGCAGACTTATGTCCCGAAAAAATAAAAGATTATTTCCTAATTTTTTTAAAAAAATAATTTGAATTATTATAATTAAAAATAAATGTGTTTCTTTTTCTTTATTGTCGTTTTTTCTTCTTTTATTATGTATTTATATAAATTTTTGTTTAATTCAACTAACAAATCTATGTTTAAGCGTGTTTACAAACGAGGATTTACTATAATAGTATTGCATTTCAGCATGAATAATTTGTTTATTATTATAAAAGCATGAAACCTAATCGAAAAATTGATTTACCAATTGTCATTTATTTTTTTTAGAATATTTAGGACTTTAAAATAAAAATAAATTCTCTTTTCAGAAAATAATATAATTAACTTTCAAGTGTGTAAGAAATCCTAACATAGCATTTTGAATAAATTTTTAATCTTATGTTTCGATATTTGAATTATTTTACAAAATTATACTTCAATTACTTTTTTTTTACTTGACTACTATTTACAACTTTGAAATCGCTTACAAACCTCGTCCTCCGCAAGGAAGGAACGAATCAATTCCCTTTTTCGTCTTTTGGTAGCATAAAGAAAATAGATTTAAATTGACAAATTTATTTAGTGGAGATTTATTTCTATGTTAAGTGTCTTTGTTGTGTTTGCATGTATCACTAGTAGTCTTCAATGCTTCCGTTATTCACTTTGTAATGTAGTGTTTAGTTGTGGCTGGTCTACAATTTCTTGGGTTGGGTCACTAGCTTGAGGTTGTTCCTGATGTTGGACTTCAACAATGGTAGCCACTGTCTCTTCAGTCTGAGAATTTGCCTCTTTGTCGCTTGCGGCCTGGGCGGCTCGGTTCGGCTGATCTTGTGGGCATGGTATTTTGTCCGTAGTTGAATTGACATCTTTTGAGTTGTTTTGCCGGATCGATCGCTCAAGATCTTTGGTCTTCATACCAAACATAATCACTCACTAGTTGGTTGAGAAAATAAAAACATAATTTCGGTTTTAAAAGATTAATATTTTGAATCATTATTTTATAAGAGATAATATTTCAGATGATCATTTAATCAATAACTCGTAAGTCGTTCAACTTTTTTTTTTATATAATATGAAAGCCATTCAACTAAAAAATTTCTTTAAAAATTCACTAAATTTTATTTTATAGCTCTAAATCTATAATACCATGAGTAAGGGTGTACAAAATCGAACCAAACCGCAAATCGAGTCAAACCGGAAAAAAAAACTCGACTAGTGGTTTGGTTTGACTTGGTTTGGTATTAGAAAAAAAATCCAACTATATTTGGGTTGGTTTGGTTTTAACTAAAAAAAAAAACCCAAGACCAAACCAACCAGACATTATATATGTAATTTTAAAATTTTATTTTATACATAAAAATATTTACTTTGATATAATTTTAAAATATTTCTTATACTATTTCATAGTTTTTATCTTTTAATATATTATTTCAAGTTTAAAACTTAGAATTCGGAATGGTCCAATAAAGCTTATAGTTCATGTTGATAATTATAATAAAACTTAAATCAAAATCAAATTAATAGTAATGCAAAAAAAAAAAATCAATTCAACATTGGTTTAGACAATTAAAATAGATTGCTTTAGACAATTAAATACATAATCTAATTTTAATTTTCCTTAAATATTTAGTAATGTAACTAATACTTATTAAACTTATTTTAGCATGATTTAGTACTTTTAAATTATGATCATTTTCATTATGACTTTGCAATATTTATTTTATATGATGATTTCATTATATTTTTTATTGAATATTTTAGTGTCATCAGTACTCATTTCATATTTTGTGTTATTTTCTTAAGAAACACCTTAGATAATTGTATTTTGGTTAGACTAAAGAAATATTTGGAGCACAAGTTAATTATATGTTTGTATGAAAACTTTACCGAAAAAATTCAAAAATCTGGGAAAAAAAATAGGAGGTTTATTCGTTTGGTTTGATTTATAAAGTTAAAAATTCGACACAATGGTTTGGTTTGGTATTTGAAAAACCTGAACCAACCCGAGGTTGAAAAACCCGAAAGATCCAAATTTTATTAGTTTGGTTTGGTTTATAAATCAATTTTTTTTATACAAATAATTTAGTTTGATATTTAAAAAATCTGAATCAACCCGGTCATGTACACCCTAAAGCCCTAACCATGAGAGTGAAACACATGGACAAATCGGACACATGCGGCTCTTTTCTTTCCTTAAATAAAAAAAAGGCAGATAGTTAGATTTTTGTATAAAATACTAAAAGAACCAAAAAGAAACAAAATCAGTTCTTCCCTTCTTCTTCTAATAGTCGGGCCCACACATGGACAAATTAACGTTTGGTTTGTATTACAATACAAATAAAAAATCGCAAAGTGCACTAATATGAAGGATCCCATCTATCCTCATGTTTTATTAATACTAATAAGAAGCCGTCCATTACAAGAAAATAAAAATTATTGTATAATAATAAATATGAATTAGATGAGAGTGACAATTTACAGAGAAAATATTGAGAAGAGAGAGAAACATTCCAACAAAAGAATAGAAATATGTTTGAGCGAATTTTAACTTCTTTGAGCTAAATAAGGAAAACAAATATATATTTTTTGAATTAATTTTAACTGATTGAGTAAAAAAAAGGAAAAAAGTATTCCTATTTTGTTTTGAATCCCCTAAATTTATGGCATTCTTAATTATCCTTAATACATTCAAATTAATGACATATCCGTTTTTTCTTTTTATGATTTTCAAAAAGACGTTTTTTACTATTATTTTAAATTTTTATTTTTTTTTATAATAAAATGTTACAATCGAAAATTTTTTATTGTTACAACTTGAAAGTTTTATTATAGGGATAAGGGTCTAAAAAATACCCCAACTTTGGTCGAATTCGCTGTTGCGATACTAAACTTTAATGAGGACCTATTACCTCCCTAGACTATTTAATACCGTATTTTAAACATATATATTTGTCCACGTGGACATAAAAAATAATGCAAAATTATAAACAGTAATGTGTCTACGTGGGCACATATATACCTTTAAAATACACTATTAAATAGTTCAGGGGGTAAAAAATATACTATTAAATAGTCTAGGGAGGTAATAGGTCCTCATGAAAGTTTAGTATCGCAACCCTTTATTATACTGTCATAACTTGAAAATATTTGTCTTATATATGTCGTTTATAAAATTTTCACACATATAAATTACTCGCGAATTTTTTATTATATATTTATTTTTTTATATTTTACGATGTTTTAATTAATGAAAATTCTGATTTCGTTATTGACTTATGAGGCACAATGTGTAGACACATGTACCTCTTATTACCAACACATATGCGATCAAATTACAAGTCATGATCAATGTCAAGCTTTTTGCCCCAAAAGATTTAGAACAATTTGTGATGCAAAATGTGCAATGGAGGACAAAGAACTTGTTTGTGAATGTTTCCTACCGGAAACTGAATGTCCCAAAAAATAAGGGATTAGTTGTTAATTGAGAATTAATTTCCTAAATTTTAAGTAATGATGTGAAATATTATAATTGAAATTAAATGTGTTTTTTCTTCATTATCCGTTTTTTGTTTTTGTTTTTTAACTTTTCAAGAAAAAAGAAAACATGGCTATTTGATGTCAAATAAATATTAAAGAAAAAACTTTTTTGCCAATAAATTTATGGGGAATTTTCGCATATCGCCACTCAAAAATAACTTAATTATGCTCCATAGTTATAATTTGCTAATTATAATTTGTAGCTACATGTTAGAGGGAGGAAAGAGGCGAGCAAGATTGGGAGAGGGAGGAGAGAAAGGATAGAGAGTGGAGAGAGGCTAATTGTATTTGTATATCTGTTATTTAATTGTGTGTGTGTGTAATTTGTATTTAAGTTGTGAGTCGTAATTAATTCAAACTATAGTTATGTTAGCTAATTAGCTAGTATATGTTTGCTTATCCGCATAATTTTTTCATAAATTAAAAAGGGGCTATCAATTGTCAATTTATATGTTATGTTGTGCCATTTTTTTGTTCTAAAGCCCCCAAAAATCAGCAAATTTATTCAGGTCGGACTAAA
The DNA here is from genome assembly GCF_019186545.1 of Solanum stenotomum. Lineage (NCBI taxonomy): Eukaryota > Viridiplantae > Streptophyta > Magnoliopsida > Solanales > Solanaceae > Solanum > Solanum stenotomum. The sequence continues at coordinate 4,720,966 of NC_064284.1, read as the reverse complement.
AAAACTTTTTCTAAAATGGGCTCCAAAAGTCTTAGCTCATCTATATCAAATCAGGGGTTAGACCAGATCGGCCCAGCCTATACTGACAAATCTGATTTTAAGTGAGTTAACTTATAAAATAAATTAGTTAGATTTAAGGGATTCTTATCTAAACATTTGGCAATTTATTTTATCAAAATCCTAATCATTCCTAAATTGACTATTTATTGAATTTATGGTTAATTATAATTATAACTAACCTGCTTAAAAGAATGACAGTCAAAATTTGACTATTGATATATAAACATGAAGAGTGTACACAGAAAAATCACAAATCATATAGACTTCAGAAACTACTTTTTAATTAGTGATAGAAAAATGACAATGTCCTCAAAAATTTTGTTGATCTTCCTTGTCCTTATTGCCATTGCATCAGGTATCCTCTTTTATTTATTCTTTTACTATAAAATGTTTTTGCCGAAGACAAATAATCGGTTTAAGATTTGAATTTTATAATTTTAATCTTAAAGTTCTTAACACTAAACTTGCACCTTTTAAATTATTGGTTTAATATATTTTTTGTTGTAATTTTAGTGATTTTTTTTATAAAATCAAAAGTTATGCTACTTGTCGAAAGCACTTTCGAATCTTTCGCAAACTAAAGCAAATAAAGAGTTTTATTCTCCCTTTCAATCAATCAGAAGTAAGAAGATTACTAGTCCAAATAAATCATGTGTTACAACGTTGCATTCTTCTCTTATTATAGCCTTAGCAAAAATAAAAAATCAATCCAACTCATTAACTTTCAGCTATGCACGAGATTAAAAAAAGATCGTCCACAATGGTCTATAGCCTCCTTTTTTAATTATTATTTATAATAGAAATTTTTGAATGATGTACAATATGAAGCATTATAGTTATATTTCTACAACCCAACTCTCTTAATAAAAACTACTAAAACATATAAATTACTTGAGAATTTTTTATTCTGTATTTATTTTTATATTTTAAGACGTTTTAATTAATGAAAATTCTGATTTTATTATTGACAGGTTCCGAGGAAAAATGTAGCGGTTATTTCCTAGAAATATGCGATGATATTTCAAACCATGATAAATGTTATGCTTATTGCGCTAAACGATTTAAAACAATTTGTGGTGCAAAATGTTTAATTCAGGACGAAGCAATCCTTTGTATATGTTCCCCACCGGACTCTGAATGTCTCCAAAAATAAAGAATTAGTTAATTGAGAGTTAATTTCCTAAATTTTAAATAATATATGAAATATTATAATAGAAATTAAATGTGTTTTTTTTCTTCATTATCTGTTATTTTTATATATATATATATATATTTGTGTGTGTAGGATAAATTGATGTTCAATTCAATTAACGAATTTATATTTGAGAGTGTTTGAGAACAAATATTTACTATAAGTCGATAATAGTATTGCTTTTCACCAAAAATAATTAATAAGGATAATAGTATATTTTTATCCCTGAATTATTATCTTATTCTATTTTTAGTCCTCGTATTATTTAACTAAGCCTATTAGACCTTCAAGTAATATAAATGTGTGATTTTGACCCTTAATACTAATAAATGCTAAAAATTTGACCGGAACAAAATAAGAAAAAAAAATAACTGTAAAAGACGAACAAATATAAGAGATTTTTAGTAGGAGCATGTTCATATTCAAGATCTATTTTATTACATCATATCTAAAAAAACTTTTTATAATGAAGAAACAAGATCGTATTGTACATAATATTCTCAATTAAAAAATTAGAAAGCTAATGAAAATAAATTTGAACAACATAGATCATCAAAGAAAATAAGACAAAGGGATTTATAACCAACGCTTTTATGGATCTATGCCTCAGAATTTAGTCAGTCTAATCAGAGGCGGAGCTAGGTGGGGTTCGTGGATTCGGACGAACTCAGTATCTCGTCTCTTTTCATTCATTTTTTTTGTTTTACTTTTTTTTTAAAGCTGGGATTCTGTTATAGTTTTAACATTTGTTAATATTAGGGATCAAAATCACATATTTATATTAAATGAAAGTCTAATTAATATGCTTAGCTATATATTACAAGAACTAAAATTAGAATAAGATAATAATTCAGGGATTGGATGACTTATATAGTTGAGTGCTTCCATATAAGTTTAAACTAATTCTAAAAAATAGACACTCTCCTCGTCGTCCTCATTTCCATCACCCTCTCCCAAACTTTCATAGGAGGATGTGTTAAAGATTATTTCTTAAATAGTTTGATCTCAGTAATATACCCTTGTGGTTTGTATGGTTTTTCAATTAATTCACCAAACATAATCACTCACTAGTTATAATAAAGTAAAAAGACAAATATTTGAATGAAACATTATTTTGTAATTTCCTGTAAATCTAATGTCACTCAATCAATTTATATTTACTCCTTGTTTAGCAACAATTTATTTATAATTAAGATCTTACTCAATCCTAAATTGAGAATTTATTGAATTTGAATATGGGAATATGTGTATGTTTCTAAAAGAAGTGAATCAAATTAAACTATTGATATTCTGTCCAGATTAAGATTATAATAGAGATACTTATCATTAATCTAACATGTATATATAAACACATAAAGGGTATACTACATCACTACTTTTTTTTTTTTTAATTATTACTATTTTGTAATTGAAAGATGTCAATTTCTTCAAAAATCTTGTTGATCTTCCATGTTCTTATTGCCATTGCATCAGATACATTCTTTTTTCTACAATAAAATGATATAATCAAAGACAAATGGATTCAAAATTTAATCTATAAGTTCTAAGTACTAACCTTTTATTTTTAAAATTATGATTTCAGATATACTATTTATTGTACTAACATCTGACTTATTTGTATATTTACTTTGCTTCATAATGAAAATTTTGATTCCATTATTGTTATATATATATGATAGTTCGGACAGGAAAAGGACGTGCAGACAACATCGAAGCGATATAACATGCAAAGCTTTTTGCTCTGGACGATTTGGAGTTTCCAAAGTCTGTGAAGCAAATTGTGTAGATGAGGACGACGTCGTTTATTGCCAATGTACTCTACATATAGACACATGCCCTTAAAATTGAAGTTTTTTTTTTTCATTGTCTTTTTATTTTAAAATTTCTTGAAATGAGGATTACTTATGAAATTTCCTATGTTTTAATAAATTGATTTATAAATGAATTTGTGTTTTAACATATTTAAGAGTCAAGATTTACTATTATAAGTAGTAATAGTTTATTACTATTCTACGAAGTACAAAGTCACAATGTGCTATGTGAAATATTGATCGATTATTTTATTTATTTTTCAAATAAATTTAACAAATGGAAAAAATAATAATTTGATGCACTAAATCTCTCATTATTAAAAGAACCACAAGAATTATACGTCAAAAACTTTAATGCTTCTGTTTTCATAATTTGAATTTTGAAACATTATTATTTAATTATTTTTATAATATTTAAGATTTAAAAATAAAATGACATATCTCTGTCTTTTTAAAAAAAAAAAAAGTTATTAAATATACATGTACTTCATTATGTAAGAAATTCTAACAATTGCAGATTTTATTTTATGTACCTTAAAATAATCAATAGTTAACTTTCGTTAACTTTAAGAACCAAGATAGCATACTTTAAATAACTAAAGGTTAAATCTGCATGGTCAAATAACACATAGATAAAAATCATAATTATGTAATAATACAAGGAGTAAAATCTATTTCCCTTATAAAAAAAAACAAGTTTTTTATTTGAAATTAATAAAAATACTACTTACTAAATATCTAAATTTAATTTTGGCCAATTTTCCTTCCACGTGTTTTTCCATCAAAACCAAAAAAGGGCAATTCGTTTTCAAATTCATCAATGTTTGCGATCTGAAACCCCCGCATCACTATCACTATCATCATTACAATTTCTGCTATTGCCTCTCATTTAGGTAATCCCTATTTTCTTTTTTTCCATTTTAATACTCTGATTGTAGCGTAGAATCAAATATTTTTATTAAGATGATTTAAAATATATATATAAAAATAAATGCTAAGAAAAGTAGAAAGATTCAAATGTGGTTGGGAACTGATCCCTGTAGTATTAATTGGTTTCATCAATTTGAGGTGGTTGAGTTGAATGATTCAAAATCACAAGGAGGAATCACTACCAATTTATCATTAACATAATATTCCTTTGATGGTTCTAAGGAGAGATTGAGGTAGGCCGAAGAAGTATTGGAGAGAGGTGATTAGATATGGCATAACTCACCTACAACTTAATGAGGACCTGACCCTAAATAGGAGGATATGGAGGTCGAGGAGATTAGGGTAAAATGTTAACAGGTAGTCGAGTATTATCTACTTTTTCTTATATGTATGAATATTATTATTATTACTACTTTTGTATTATCTTATTCCTTTGAATCTTTTATTATCCATTGTTTCTTTTGCATTGATTTTCGTATTATTTGTTGTTGCTACTGTTCTTATGCCCATTATTTTCGACATTGCTTCTTTGCTTGTGAATTTCTTTTTCAAACTTGTTTTGATATGCTTTATTTGAGACCGAGGGTATATCCGAAACAACCTCTCTACTTGCACACGGTAGGGGTAAGGTCTGCGTATACATCACCCTCCCTAGATCCCACATGTGGGATTTCACTGGGTATGTTGTTGTTGTTGTGCGAGAGGAAACTAAGTTATGCTTCTTTACTTTGTAGGTTTGGTGACTTGGTTGAAGCAAAAATTGATCAAAGAGAGGAAAGTTCAGATATGGTGAGTTGCATTGAAATGAGAATAATGTGTTGATTATATAAATAGATTCTAATACTTTCATTTTTGGTATTTTCAGTCAGCGCTCTTTAATTTCCATTCCTTCTTGACGGTAGTGCTGTTATGGATTTGTACATGCACTTATGTAAAGATGCATTTTCCGGCACTTCTTGAACAAAGAACTGGGTAAGTCTAGCTAATACAATTTCTATTATTCATATACTGCGTGCGATAGCCTGAATTGTCATTGTTGGCATTCAATTGCCTGAACTGGCAACCCGGTGCTGCATATAGACAGCAACAATCACTTTAGCCACTTTCTCTGTTCCCTCCTCTGTAAAGGATGGAAGGAATTTGCCATGAAGTGAAAGGGAAACTGAAAATGTTTGTATTAGTGGATCTTCTTTTTACATCCTAATTAGATACACTACTTATGGTAGGTTTCGAGGATTCTTCTGGAAGGCTGCTAGAATAGGTAAAGAAAGTTATTTCCTACCATGCTGGTAATGTTGGTACTTAGAAACTGTCTGGATTGATTTGCTAACTTTTTAAAAAATTTACATTTGATTCGTTTCTTCTCATGTAATTGAGTTAAATAACAGTGTATGTAAAATTCTCTTTAACCAAATTGCTTGCATGTGGATAATCCCATTAAAAATGCAAGCTGTGGATTTAATGCTGAACTGCTGCTGAGATGAGTACCTGTTACAGATTATATGAGTGGATATTATTGCATAGCGCGGTTAAGCATTGTTTATGTGTATGCATAATTTCGACTAGGAAGTTAATACTTTAGGGTGATCGCTTGTCCCTTGGCTCAGGTTCATCTTTAACAAACTTTTGAGAAGCGTCGTTTTCTGCTCCTACTAACTTTTCATAACATCTCTGAATAGTCCATTTTTCAAAATTCAAAAGGCACATGGAAGTGATGTAGCTAGAGAAAATGAACTTATGAATTGCAAATAACTCTGCTGTCTATCATAGGATGTGGAAATAACGAGAAAAGAAAGTTGTCAGCGTAGAGAACAAACATTAGAAAACAGGGAAATCATTTCTCTGTTGTAGGATAGTGAATATAATCTTCTGCCAAGGTGTTGCTAACTGCTGTACTTCAACGTGGCAGGTGAGCGGCTGAGTCCTTGGATGGCTGTGGGCTGCTTGACAATGGGTGTTTCAATAATCTTCTTCTAAACTCAAACAGTTGCTTATAACAAAAAAGAGCTAATTTTTCTGCATCAAAATGCCTTCTTTGATCAAACTTGAGCACTGAATCATTGTCACACTACTTTGATTTGGAACTAAGCTTTTGCTTGTAAGATTGTCTTTGTTATGAGGAGGGTCGATGTTATCGATTCTGGCTTTTGTAACACACTCTACAGTCCCCACTTGATACCTTTTTGTTTATGATCGTGGTGTCTGAGTCAGTTTTTGCGCATCTCGAGTCCTCAACTAATTCCATGAATGTCTGCCATGATACCTATTTCTGCCAACAAATCTAAAAAATTTGATGCTGCATTATATCTTTTTATTGATTATGTTATGTACATCATCTATCAGTTATAAGAAAATTGACGTAGCTGGTACTAGAGCTTGCTTGTGATCCCAAAAAGAAAAAAAGATTTTACTTTTTGTAACAAGCGAAAAGTAGGCGTTTGGCCTTCTAATTTGGGGCTCAGTATTGAAATTTTGATTTGAGATCACAATTTCAAATCTCAAAATTTCTTAAAAGTATGATTTCAATTTCAAGTTTGTGTGGTTTTGTTATTTACTTTTTTAAAAAATAATAATATTAAACCTGATCCATAGGTTTATATTTTGAAAAATAAAATAATTTAATAATTATAAATTTTACAAAAAAATAATCAATGTTTAACATGAAAAAATTATATTAAAGAATAACGAGTTATTACTATTGTTAATTTATTGAACTAGTAATTTTTTAAATTACATAAAAATATGAGAAGAAAAAATGGTGGAGAAAATTAAAAAATGAAGAATAAAACCTTTGTCTACAAAATAAAAGTCTAGATAGTAATTCGACTAAACTATTAATATCCCTCATTTGGCACATGTATATAAGCATGATAGATCAATTTTTCACTTTATCAAATTGAATTATTACATCAATTTTTATATTAATAAACCGTACCAAATTAATAAAAATAGGTTTTTCAATTTTCTTTAGCTTGATTTGAAACATTTTACAATAAAATGAATTTTATTTTTATGAAATAAAATTATTAAAATGAATTTTTTTTTGTACAATTATTATTTATTTAATATAACTCATTGTAAACAGTTATATAAAAAACTATCAACCATAATGCCACAAATAGGGAAAATATATTATATATATTTTTTCTCGTATTTTTGAATATATTTTTTTTAAAATAATCAACGTGATAATTATCAAATGGAGAACATATTATAAATATATAAATGATATAAAAAAAATTTGGATAAATAGTATTCACCATTGAAAAAACTGATTAAAAAATTACACAAAGAATTAGAAAAATAAAAAGGTGAAACGAAAGAAATGGCAAAAGGAGGGATGAGAAGTAAAGGTAGGAGAAAAATACATGGGTCCAATCACTCCACCATTGTTAATTATCAAATATAAAAAAGACAAATATATCGAATGATATAAAAAAAAATTGAATTAATAAAATTAATAAGTAAAAATTGATCTGAAATATTTTAGGAAAGAAGAATTAAAGATGAACTTTTTTTAAAAAGGGGGAAAGAAAAGAAATGGACAAGTAAACGGATGTGTAGTAAAATGAATGGGAAAGAGAAATAACAATGTAAAATAAAAGAGATAGAAATAACAATATTGAATAAAAAATGTGGGATCTACACATTTTTTTATTCAAAAATAATCTCTTACCTACAAAATCATAGTTGTGTCTCTCCCACCATAAAATTTCTCATTGCATTGATTGTTTTCCTCTACTGACCAAATTGTACGGAAACTGTCATTAACTTCATTATTGTCCTTGTTCTAACTTTTCCATTTGTGTTCTTTTTTGTCTTATTGTTTTTAATTTTGCTTCTTTTTTCTGGTAATTTGGGTCTTGTAATAGAAAGTTAATGCCTCTAATATGACAAAAAGAACTGGACAAATTATCCATAAGCAAAGAGTTTTCCAACTTCATTCTTTTTACTTTACCAAATTGGTGAAACTTATGCTTCACATCTGGTTAATTTGTCTCAAACATGCAAGTGAGTAGTTGCTCTCATTTATTCCAAGAGAAGATAGTTTGATATCTTCATTATAGACATTTTAGTTGAACTTAAGTAACTTTTGAACAAATCAATAATCCACACGTTTGAAAACTTCACATAATTAGTCTTTGAATATCCAAAATGCAACCCAATTCATAAACTCGTAGGCCCTACACATTGAATGCAAATGAGTTAGTTAGGCAAGTAGGTGAACTTCCACTTCCCACAACTAACCCCTATATTCATTTATTTTTTTATTATCTCCAAATATTTGTATTTCTTTCAACAATCTATTTACTACATTTCAAAAATATTACTCCCTCCGTCCCATTTTATGTGAGGTACTTTGATTCGGCACGGAGTTTAAGAAAGAAAGGAAGACTTTTAAAACTGAATGATAGAAATTTGTGTGGCTGTAAATCATTTCATTAAGGGTAAAATAGATACTTTATAGTCAAATTGTTACTTAATATAAAAATGTGTCATTCTTTTTTGGGATTGACTAAAAAGAAAAGTAAGTCACATAAATTGAGACAGAGGGAGTAATTACGATCTAGAGCTCATGTTGAAAAGCTATCAATGAACGTGTCCTCTACACATCCTCAATTTCTCAAGTTAGGTGGGATGAGCTACAACACGTAAACGCAATATATATATATATATATATAAATATTTCTTAAAACATTACTATAAGAAATGCACTTACGTTCTTTAAAACTTAAATTATGATTCTACCTTCCACTAGCAACTTTTTTGGTATAACCATTTGTTAAGGGTTAAAACATTCGAGAAAAGAAAGTTAAGGGATTTTCGGATAAATTATTAAACATATTAAGTAAATTACTACTCCCTCCGTCCCTTTTTAGTTGTCCACTTTAGAAATGGCACACAGATTAAGGCAACAATGATTAGCACAGTGAAGTTACAATTTTACCCTTATGACAACTTTTCACTTCAAAATTACAACCACTTATTTGAATTAAAGTGAAATAAATTGGAGGGAAACAACATACACTTTTACAATTTTCAAGAAGTGTAAATAAGGGTATAATAGGAAAAAATTTGTTGTCCTTTCTTGATTTGTCAAAATGGGCAACTAAATAGGGACAACCAAAAAAGGAAATATGGACAAGTAAATAGGGACGGAGGGAGTACTTATTTAACACAAAAAATACAAAACTAGGCCAAAACTACTGATTCTACTAAACTCATAAGCTGAATATTAGCTGGCTAATTTCGATTCACATGATCCAATAACAAAAAGATAAAGTATTCCTAAAAGTTCATTTTATCATTTTGAAAGAAAAAAATCTCAATCTATCTCACCGAGCAAAACTACAAGTATATAGATATTTCCACTCAACTACATCTATGGTGGTCCCATTTGATTTTTGTCTTAATTTCTCCAACTTCCTCATATGCCTTTTTTTAATTTCATCTTCCAAGTTAATTGGCCATAAATTGAAGTAGAAAAAATATTATATTAAATTTAAAAGTAAAGTTAGGTCCTTCCTTTTGTATTTTTCTGTGCTCTGCTAGTAAAGTAATGGAGGGAAAAATTGAGGCAGCAGAAAATGAGCTACACAATAATAATGGGCTAATAAAATTGCAGCAACAAGGAAAAGAGATCCAATCAATACATTGCGATGACGCCACAATCAATGAAGAAGAGATGAACAAGATTTCTCTTCTGAGAGCTGTAGTTGAGAAACAAGATCCGTCTTCTAAGGTAATTGTATTTTAATTTTAATGCTGTGTTTGTTGATTTTTTCGATGTTAAAAGTGAAAAATTGAAATTTGTTTATAGACATCTCCACTAATTTTAAGTGTATTGAGTTAAGCCCAATATTCGTTCTCCTAAAGTATGTTGAGACCCAACATTATGTAGTGCTCGACATGTTGGAGCTAGGTGTTTGTTAAGGCGTGACTTTTAGATGAGATGTTCACACACTTCATCGTAGTATCAGAGCAGGCAAAGGTCATGGTCATAGACTTCTTCGTAGTATCAGAGCAGACGGAGGTCCTGGATCGAATCTCACCCTGCCCACCCATATTAAAAAGAATTTCCACATGCTTGGTCATGAGTGTCCTACATTGATTAAGGGAATGGACAATTGCCTCTTCATATGGTTTTGTGTCATCCTATATGTTTGGGGTTTGAGTTAGGTTCAAGGTTCATTTTTTTATCTGGTTTATACATCAATTGTTTTGCAGGGCCGGCTCTATGCATACTTTAATAAGGCATTGGCCTTAGGCCCCCAATTTTAGGGGGCCTCAATTTTTTACCAAGAATAAATTATGTGTTGATTTTTTATAGAAAAAATATTGATTATTTATGATAAAAAGTATAAATTTAAAATTATTATTTTATTCTCTTCAACCTCATTCAAATAGAAGAAATCAAGAAAATATTGTTTTATTTCTTACACTCTCTCCACTAATACTCACATTACTTTAGTCTTTTTAACTCCTTTTACACTCTTTTTTTTATAATTTTTGATAAGTTAGAGAAATATTCTGTCAAAAATATCAATTAATAGTTGAAAAGTATTTAACAAAGTGAATTGTAAATTCTTCTTCCATTTCTTCTTAGACTTTCAAGCATTACAACAACTATAGTAAAATGTGGGGTAACCAAATTATCAACTTCATCAAAGCTATGGTTCTAACTCTTATACTTATTTGAAATTTGTCAACTTATTACTTGTAGAACTATGTTAACAATTCATATAATGATTGCCCGAGTAAAATTATATTTTCAACGTTGAATTGATAAATCTTATTTAAAACTAATAATTGAAAAAGAAATCGAATAAATCATTTATATATAAAAAAATATTAAGTAATACTTTGCATTTAAAAATGTAAGAAAAATAAATTTTAAATAAATGCATGTGAAGTTTATTTGGATTTTAGGCCTCTAATTAAGATTTCGCTTTAGGCCTCCGATTACGTTAAGCCGCCCCTGTTGTTTTGTAGGAAGTTGATGATTTTGCGATAAGAAGGTTTCTTCGAGCAAGGGATCTGGATGTGGAAAAAGCTTCAACAATGTTGTTGAAATACCTAAAATGGAAGAAAAGTTTTGTGCCAAATGGGTACATTTCACCTACTGAGATTCCAAATGAGATAGCACACAACAAAATGTTCTTACAAGGTGTGGACAAATTAGGACGCCCCATTGCTGTCGTTTTTGGTGGCAGACATATGCCGAATAAACAAGGAGGTCTTGAAGAGTTCAAACGTATGTGTTTTTTTTGTTGATACTATTCTACTTGGCCTGCTGTTTTTTGGTCCCTGAAATGACTTTTGAACAGATCAGGTTTTCTTATTGTTAAGTCATTGTTTTGATCTACAGGATTTGTTGTCTTGGCTTTAGACAAACTCTGTTCAAGGTACACTACTAAAAATATAAGTCCATTTTACTTGTTCAGTTTAGAAATCAAGAGAGAATTTATCACGTTAGTTCTTAACTTACCCTCCTTATTAACTTAAGTCATTTCCCAGAGCACTGGATTTATTATATTTCAAATGGTGTTATATAGTAAAATTGTTGTTTTGTTTATTGCTCCTTGCCAAGTGAATATTGGACAAGTAAAAATGGACGGAGGGAGTAATTGGCATGTTTGGCCTCTATTTTTGAAATTAATGTGTAACTGCTTGTCTTGATGAATCAGAACTTCACCAGGAAGGGAAAAGTTTGTGGTAATTGGGGATTTACAAGGTTTTGGCTATTCCAACAGTGATGTTCGTGCATATCTTGGCGCTCTATCCATTTTACAGGTCTACTTACCCATTTTTCATTTGATTTTTACCTTCTATACATACGATTGCACAATTTTAGTTCACAGGTTCAAATCCTAGATGTGACCGTCTTAGTAATTTTTTGAAATAAATTTCTGGTTCGACTACTGAGCTTACCTAGTCAAACAAGTTAAGACTTAAAGATATATACACCGGCACTCAGATGGTGTAAAAACTCTTGACACTTCCGGTATATGTTAAGTGAAATCCTTTTCATATTTCCTTTTGGAACTGTAATACGTAAAGGCTCACCATATTATATAGTTCATAATCTTGAAAATTATTATTAATCGCAGGACTGCTACCCTGAAAGACTCGGAAAACTGATTGTGGTTCATGTTCCTTACATATTCTGGACAATGTGGAAGCTTGTGTACCCTTTTATTGATAACAACACCAAGAAGAAGGTGAGGCTCTAAAATGGTTGATGGAAACAATGCCAGCGATAGCCTTGTTATTTCAATCTTGTATTAAAATCATCTTTTCTCTCAGATTACATTTGTGGAAAACAAACGACTCACGGAAACTCTACTTCAAGACATTGATGAAAGCCAGCTACCAGATATTTATGGAGGCAAAATGCCATTAGTTCCTATTCATGAAGCCTAAGCAAGTAGTTACATATCATTATTATTCAGAGCTGGTTTACGAGTTGTTTCAGGTAATGCACTCGATAAGAAGACAACGTTTGTACTATGATTTTACATTCGTAAGCATCTAGCTTTTATATAGAAAAGAATTGAAATATTCAAATCAGGCTATAGCTCTGTTATTTACTCTAACTGGCACAGCACATAAGAGTCGAATACTCCTAAATTTAAGATCCATGTAGAAGGAGAAACTGACTGCACTCAGCACATAATCCTTATAACTACAGGCACCACTTGCAAAATGAAGTAGCCATTCGTTTCTGGAACATATAAACAGCATTGGTAGCTTAGGAGCCTTTCTTATAGCAATTGAGTTGCCCTCTTTGTGGATTCAATTTGGTTTTCTCGTTTTTGATTGAGTTTGGGTTATTGTTATTTGATCGAATTCAATTGAGAGGTGAAGTTATAAAGTCCTTGTTGCTAATAAATTCAATTAGTTTTCGATATTTCCACGTATGTTTTCTTATTTCTTTTCAATTACCCTTTTGATTCTTATCACCGTTCTTATAATAATCGCTTCTATAGTATGATCGATGTTGGTTAATGGGTCTTTGTTTTCAATCTATTGAAGATAAAAACTTGCTTCGAAAAGTTATTTTTTAATGACCAAGTGTGTTCGGGTTAACTTTCGCACACCGTGACTAAATGCATGGGATACCTAAAAGCTATAATTTATGTACTCCCGTAACTAATTCGAAGTGAAATTATTACCTCCTTAAATGATGACAAGACATATATGGAAGGAAACAACACTTGGTAAAATTACAATCCAATGTCTTTGGGTCATTTAATTACAAAATATGTATATACTAAATATGCATATATTATATAAATGTAATATACACAACATATACCATCGAAGTGTATAAGAGTATATGACTGTAGTGAGCATTTAGGTAAGTTTCCCAAAATACTTTCCTAGTTTTGCTTAATTTAGACAATTGATTAAACAACATTCAAATTAATTAGAACATTAACCAATATATACAAGTGACTTTTGTAAACTATCTTTTCACTGACCTGACATTTGCAATTAAATCAAGACTCTGAGATTTAGGACATGCCATCATTAACACTTTGAAACGTTTTTCAGCCTCTAACAACTTTTCTTTTTTCAATTTCTTTGTTTTTTTTTTTTTGTGTTGGTGGGGTGGTCGAGGAACACCAAAAATAAAGTAAATAATCAAAACTCTGAGTTCAAGTTCTTTTTTCTTTTCAAATATAACAAAATAACATCCACAATATAGTTATTAAAGACTTTTATTTAGTAGGAGATATTTTTTCTTTCGATAGCTTTTTTATGTCATATGTAGACCAATTAACCAAATATGTTATTTAGTATAATATTATGAGTCGTCTAATTTATCATCGTCATAATTTGCAATTAATATTAGTTTTTTTTTTTTTGTATGACGCCCGATTTTGATACCAAAAAGCATCTTTCAGAATAGCTAAAATAGTCTAAATTTTAGAAATAATATACTTCTTGATGAAGAAAAATTAAAGTGAAACAATTAACTAGATGAAATTTTTTTAAGTAGTCACTTGTCATAGATTTTAAATATTTTTCACTTATTTTTTATATTTTTGAAACTTATAGAGTTAAAGTAGAAGATGTAGTTATATTTGATTATACCTTTTACAAACAATATTTGAAACAACTTCAAACATTAAAAAGTGAGTTGAAACATAGGTTATAATATTATTTCTTTTCAAATTTGAAATACAATTTTAAGTTCTCGTAACTAAATACTTCATCTGTCCAGTTTTAATTGTCATGTTGCGCTTTTCAAAAGTCAATTTATTTAATTTTCAAAGTTAAATTAGATTACATTAATTCGATATTTTAAACAAAACAATTAGATACTTAAAAAATATACGGAAAGTATTATAAATTGCAATTTTTTGCATATCAATATGATGCAAAAATACATCATAAAATATTAGTCAAAGTTTTTATAATTTGACTCTAAAAAGCAAACCATGACAATTAAAAATAGACCAAGGTAATACTGATTATCAAATTAAATTAATAATTATACTATAAATAAATAAATAATTTTTTTTAGTCAAAGGAATTGTGGTGAAACTTTTCTTGTTAATATGAGAAGAGACAAAAGTAAAGAAAGTCCAAAGAAGTTAAAGCTGGATATTCAATTCTGCGAATCTAATGCAATGACTCTCTGCAACTCAGCGACAAAATTTTATAAAATCCGTACACTGCTCTGCTCTAATAGTACGTGTCATCATTTCATTGGTCCAAATTTTTAGTCTTAAAGTTGACCACATCTTTCTTATTCAGTACGAATATTTTATGTATAATACTGTTATGAAATATATTTTATTTTGATAAAAGGATATCATTTCCAAATTTATATAGTTAGTTACTCCATATAGAATTGTACTTTTGAAAATGTTAAAATATTTCGACTAGTCCTGAAATAGAAATAAGCATAGAAATTCACACCAGGGAAGTAGTTGAGAGATTAATTTAAATTATGAATGGTTCATGTGTATAATAAGATAAATAAATAAAATATGAACACTATACATAAACTATGGTGTTTTACTTATGTATTTTTATTCATTTTTCTTTGTTTGCTTTATTCCTTCTATTATCATTGTTAAATTTTGTACAATGAAATAACAATTTTATACTTAAAATCAGTAGGCAGTGGAGGATGTAATATATAGACAATGAATTCAACTAATCATTCCAATACTTTTCGAGACAATATATAAATACATGTGTGAAAACTTACTAAAAAGCGAAATGTTTTAATAATTTTGGAGTAATGAGTTTATGCTTAGAATCTAAAGATTGCACGCGTCAAATATAAATCCTATATTGATTTCTTCGTCAATCATCATGGTAGACTCAACTTCTTAAAATCCTGAATACGTTTACGAGGATATATATCATAAGAATGAGAGATAAGCTTATAGGATATATCGTGAATACGTAAATCCATATTTTTGTGTTTGGAAAGTACAAAGGGAAACAGCCTTATTAGATTACAAAAAGATTATTAGGCTTAACACCTTAGCTCTGTTGTGTGATACTTTTTTCTGTAAATACGTACTTCCCTGCATATATATAGCATACTTTAAACTTGCCAAGTAATACTAGTCTAATTCTTAACTTTGGTCCCCTTCAACTTCAACTGAATCCTTTATAAATTTTCATCACGTACAAGTCCCCCACTTGAGCAAAAAGTTCATTTAATTTTTTTAATAAAAAATCTCTAGTGAATTCAGAGGCGGAGCCAGTATTAGGAGTTTAGGGTTTCTAAATTTCCTTCCCTTTTCTTAACATTGAGTTGTCAATCAATTTTGTCAGGGGTTCACAAGTTATTACTTAATTTTCTAGTAAGAATTTAGGATCTACGAAAAAGCTACTGGGTTCGTCTGAACCCACGAACCCCACCTAGCTCCGCCCATGCTAGTGATACTGAAATAAGCTATGGAGGAATTCCTAACTAAATAGCACCTACCTAAATGAATTTTCTTATAATTAAATATAATTAACATAGAATTTTGCTTTTTTATTTAATTTCTTATTTTCTAGTAGTACAAAAATTCAACTTATCTTCAATATTTTCAAGGATGATTTTTAGTTAAATTATCTAATAAATTAACCTTTGTGGCTGACTTGTCCACTTTGAATTTTAATTTGCACGTTTCTTAAAAAATAATGATTGATATGAAAATTTTACTATAATGTTTTATTGATATGCTATAACATAACAAGTAAAAATAAAAAAAATATTTTTGGAACAATGGACAGATACAATTGAGAATAATGAGCTCTTAGGTTCAAAACTTTGCGAAGACAAAAACACATTATATGATTCTTTTCATTTATCTTAGCTTTGGTAGACAGAATTATATGTTATCCGATCCATTGTTGTTGAAAGGTAGCAAATATCACATATAATTAGTCGAGATGCACATAAATTGACTTAAACACTTTGATCATAAAAAAAAATAATAAACAAATAAAAATGAACAAAAAAGCGAGTAATGAATATATGTGTGGAGAAGCGTAGTTAGAAAAAGTTTCTAAAATGGGAAAAATCCCAAATGTGTTGCCCATATAGTCGAAAAAAGGTGTCGAAGTAGAGACTGGGGCTGATTGGTTCGGAATTGGAACTAGTTTTATTTGAACTAAGTCTCTTCCAAAAAAGCAAAATTATTTCAACTGTTGTATCCGTACCTTTTCTCTCTGTATGCAAATGCAGAAAAGCACATTGCTATTCACGTATGACTCTGATCCTATCCCAGAAATTTTGTATATATTTTCAAAGTTAAAAACAAACTTTTATTTTATATATATAGTGTAAAAAAAAATCATCTTTATCTTTGGTGTAAGATGTATTTTCACTTATTTTTCAAATTACAAATTGAGATATCTTTTTTAGTAAGCTGATAGTTTAAGTTTTTCTATATATTATCCGTTCCGTATATATATAAGGTAAAATCTTAGTAAATTTTAACTTATAAGGGCTTATTTAGTTGGAGATTAATTAGTTATTTCGTAATGTTATCACAAACAAACATGAAATAAACTCATCTTAAAATTAATTCTGAAATTAGTTATTTCTTATCTTTCGTACCAAAAAGGCACTATCCTCGAAAAATTATCTAATAATCAATCAGTAATACTTATCAAATGATTTATCTATAATGACTTTTAAGTATTCATGTTCACTATCAATATATACAAAAAAATGTACTACCATGTTATCTAAATAAAATCTACATATACATATTTCCTCTAACCGTTGGGCTTGTAATTTTTCGAATAAAGCAAATTACTACATTTTATAAAGTTAACAATAATCTGAGATGATGAAAAAATAAGTATGTACGTGTACTTATTGAACTGATCTATAATTACCATTTAACTAATGGTGTATAAAGAATCAGGAGAGAATTAATGGTGTAAATATTTATTTTACAGTCGAAGTAAAACTCTTATAAAAAGCAACAGTTTTTCATCTTTCATTTCATTTTAACCCAAGTGTGTGCTTCTAAGAAGATGGACCCAGAAGCTTTCTCAGCGAGTTTGTTCAAGTGGGACCCAAGAGGTGCAATGCCACCACCAAGCCGTCTATTAGAACCGGTGGCGCCACCACAGCCTCTACCAGCACCACCACCTCCTCAGCCGCTCCCAACATCATCGTACTTACGGAGTACGAGGGAGCTAGGAGGACTAGAGGAGTTGTTTCAAGCGTACGGCATACGCTATTACACCGCCGCTAAGATAGCGGAGTTAGGGTTCACTGTGAACACGTTATTGGACATGAAAGATGAAGAACTTGATGATATGATGAATAGTCTCTCGCAGATTTTTAGGTGGGACCTACTCGTCGGAGAAAGGTACGGTATCAAAGCGGCGATTAGAGCTGAATGGCGGAGGCTGGAGGAAGAGGAAGCACGGCGCCGCGGACATATTTTGTCCGACGGTGGAACTAATGTCGTCCTTGACGCTCTATCACAAGAAGGTTAATAATTTTCTTCAATTACATGTAGTGAACCAACTTTGCACTGAATTGCACAAGAAGTCTTCAAAATGCTTGTAAAATCACTGTTATATTGATGTTATCTTTTCCTGGTGCATGCAATTAAGCAACTATATATATATAGGGTTCTTGCTGCGTATATTCTAATTTCTATGGAGATCAAGCACAATAATTTGTGTGTGTTTCTGAAGAATCTTACTAATGCAGTTGGTTGGTTACGTACGTAATCTTCTACTCGTATATTTTACTTATAAAACTAAACAAAAAGATCGAGTCTGCAAATAATTTTCTCAAAATGTAAAATATTTAGGAATATCTTAATTAGTATCAATCAGTTTTATATATAATTTTAAATATATAAAAATGAAGTATTTTTAGGTTTCATACACCGAAATCATTGCATATAAAATGAGAGATCTAGTAAGTTGATTTTATGTCATGTGTATATCATTCATGTGTTATGACAATTTTTATTATACGTTTAAAATGAGCATGTATACGTACGTTGTCCTTATACATATGGTGAAGTAGGATTATCGGAGGAACCACCAGTGCAGCAGCAGCAGCACGAGAGAGAAGCGGCAGGAAGCGGTGGGGGCGGGACATGGGAAGTTGCGGGTGGGAGAATGAAACAAAGGAGGAGGAAGAAAGCGGCGACGGCGACGGGGAGGGAGAGAAGAGGGGCGTCAGGAGAGGAGGATGATGAAACGGAGGAACCAGGAGAAGAAGATGATGAGAATATTAATGAAGGTGGAGGAGCAGGAGGAGGAATAAGCGAGAGACAAAGGGAGCATCCGTTTATCGTGACGGAGCCTGGGGAAGTGGCACGTGGCAAAAAGAACGGCTTGGATTATCTGTTCCATCTCTACGAACAATGCCGTGATTTCTTGATCCAAGTTCAGACTATTGCTAAGGAACGAGGTGAAAAATGCCCTACTAAGGTCACCTTCCTTTTCTCTCTTTCTCTTTTTAATTACTATAACTCTGAAACATTGTGCTGATAAAGTTAGTGAGTCGTCGTAGTAGTAGTAGTTGGGGGGCATAAAAATGAATGTGGTAACAGAGGACCTCGTTAATTGGGTCTAAGAGTAACCATTAGCTGTCCACAAGTAAACTCGACAGCTAAGGTACGGACTGATGGGCTCAACCATAAAAGCTTGAATTTCACCCATTACTCCATTTGTACTACCACTCAAGTACCTCCACCTGTAACCTTGTCCTTACCACATCCATAGTCTACACCTTGTGCATTCTAATTAACTTACTACTCGTATTGATGGAAAGTAGCAAGTATCGTCTCAATTTACGTGACACTTTTTAGATTTTGAAATTTAAGCAAATTTATTTTTAATCGTAAATTTTTCATTGTGAATTAAGTTAATAAAAAAAATTTGAAGATTCAATGCACAAATATCTTGTCAAACTTAAATTGTTTTAACTCTCAAAAGTATCGCATAAATTGGGACGGTACACAGAATCTAGGACAGTTACAGAGAGTTATCGCGTATTGGATGGTTGATTCACGAGTGTGTTGAATATGCAGGTGACGAATCAGGTGTTCAGGTACGCGAAGAAGGCAGGGGCAAGCTACATAAACAAGCCCAAAATGCGACACTATGTGCATTGCTATGCACTTCATTGTCTTGACGAGGATGCTTCCAATGCTCTGAGGAGAGCTTTCAAGGAGCGAGGAGAGAATGTTGGGGCATGGCGACAGGCGTGTTACAAGCCATTGGTGGCTATAGCTGCTCGACAAGGCTGGGATATCGATGCTATCTTCAATGCACATCCTCGACTTGCCATTTGGTACGTCCCCACCAAGCTCCGCCAGCTGTGTCATTCTGAAAGAAGCAACGCGGCTGCAGCTGCTTCTAGCTCGGTTTCTGGTGGTGTTGCTGATCGCCTGCCGCATTTCTAATTGTGCTTCTGATGATGGCTGTTTACAAAGTATATCAATCTCTCTGACTTAGCCACTATGTTAACTTCCCTACTTTATTCTACTGTTGATGTAATCTTTTCGGCTTAAAGATCAAAATTTTCTGCATAACATGGAGGTCCCTCATTTCCCTTCTGTAACTGCTTAAAGTTCTAACATCTCTAACACACATAATGGACAAAAACAACAGAATAGACTAAAAATAAGACCACAAATAAGGAAAATGAATTATGGGACTAAATGGTACAAAGTACTCTCATTGCACAAGGATTTACTGTCACTTTGATGCATGATTGTCAAACAAATTGTCGATGTGTAACAAATCAATCCGCTAATAAACATTCTCAATTCAGGGGATCAAGAAGAATGGGTAGGGTATTTCCATAACACATCACCCCATGTGCTCTGCCCATCAGTTACCTCCTTAATAACAGATGCTACTTCATCCACATTCACACGAATCTGCTGTTTGCTGTCTCTTTCACGGATCGTCACAGAGGTTGCTGAATCCACTGTAATGGCAAAGGGAACTCCAAGTTCATCTGTTCTTGCATACCTTTTCCCTATTGACGTACCTATAGCACAAAATCACATGGTCAGTCAAGAATTATATAGCCGACCCAACTTGTTTAGCACTTGAGGGCTTGAGGCATAGTTATTGTATTAGCAGTTCATCAACCTTAAAGTATATAAACATATTTTAGTGCTACAATAAAACCAGGTCATCATAGTTTGATACGGCTGCTGCTGATTTCTCATATATTAGTCAATATAACTTCGTTGGTAAACAAGGGAAACTTTAGCATATATATGAGTATTGTATAATAACAGTCTCCGGTGCACACATCTTCAGACATGACCAGATTTATATATCACAAGGAGACCAGCACCATAATGGATAGCGCACAAGGATAAATTGGAGTCCCCGTGTACGGTAAGTCAAAAGAAGAAGTCAAACTCAAATTCTGCATTTAGACAATGCAAACACAGAAGTTGTTTGCCGTGTAAGCACCAACCTTAGCCAGACTTCGAAGTTACTACCTATTGTACTTAAGAGGGTCAGCAAACAAAGTTGATAGACCGAAAATATTGGCCTGGACAGGTGGACCTTAATGAACATCGGACAATACATTATGTCAATTACTCAACATGAATCTAAATATTGTTTCAAATTTTATTTAGTTAACTTACAAATTTCCGGGTGAATGTAGTTCTCCCTTTTCTTATACTAGTAGTGTTCCGGGCCAGCTTGTACACCTAGACTTTTGCACCAGTTACCAGCTGGAATGAACATCATAGAGACTAGTTCGAATTCCACTAGAGGCAAAATAAAGTAGGTTATTCCCTTCTGCCTAAGCATTAGTGAACAGAGTTGGATAACACTATTAGGTGCAATTCCCAGTGAACATCAATCCAATATTGCAACCAATGTTAGAATTTGCTTAAAACTATCTTAGTTCTAAGCCAACGTAGAAAACATATCTTAATAAGAGTCTAAAGTAATGTCCACATATCGATTTCTTATCACTGTCCTAAGTGAAAAGGACAAACAAATAATTCGTAAGCAACTGATAGCTCAAATTAGTCATTCTCAGAAATGGCAAAATGAGTATACAGGTGACATGTAAATGTACGGGTGGAGAATAAATCTCCAACACCCTAGATTCAGATAGCTTTTCACGGAAAATCAAATAGAAAATTAGCGATGGATTTTGAAATTAACATTTATATCAATTGAAAGAAAGGGTACTCATTATACTTGTCAAAGGAAAGAAAAGTGACAGTCCTAAATCAGAAGTTGCTACAGCTTAGTGCTTAGAATAACTTTCGAAGACAACAAGGATACCTGTTATGTCAATCTTATACGAGATCCCGTAGACAGTCAGTGACTTAGCAATTTGTCTAGCAATTTCCTCATACTGTTGATTCTGAACCAACGGAAACACTGTGCATTTGATAGGAGCTACGAGAGGAGGGAAACTGAAAAAGTTCATTTGTTCATCACCATCTCTGCTAGGTCTGGTGTTGAAAGAATGCTCATAGAGGCAGTATATTATCCTCCCAATACCAAAAGATGGCTCAATGACTGATGGAGTAAAAACCCTCTGATGCTCCTTCTTTATTTCCTTGGAGATGGACACCATATTCTTGTTTATAGTGACAACCTTGTCAAGCGTGCAAACATTAAATGTGGCCTCCCCCTTAGACTCCAATGTTTCTTTCATTTCCATTGCTTCTTTTTCACCCATAGCCTTGCAACAGAAACAAATAATTACACTTAATAATTAACCCTCACATGAAAGGCGTAAACGAGTAAACTAATGCAATACTATCAGGTACCTCCAGTGCTTCAACCACCATTTTTTGGTTACCCTTAAAAGCAAGACCCAGCTCCTTTTTCGCTGGAACTATTACAAGCTTCTGAAAATAGAGATAACAAATTAAGCTAGTAAGCATGTTTATGTATTTTATTCAGGATTAGATTATCTTGTTCAGGGGTTGAGAGAAAGAGAAACACCTCTACTTCCCTGGGCTCTGGAAACTTTTCATGGGCCACAAGAGGCACACCACTTTTATCCTGCAATAGGTACTCAGTTCAGTAAAGAATTGTTTACAACAAATAACATCATACCCAGTCTATTCCCACAAAGTGTGGAAGGGTCGAGTGTACGCAGACCTTACCTCTACCTCAAGTAGAGAGGCTGGAAAAATACCCAGTATACAATTGTTTACTTAGAAAAAATACGTCCATTTGCATGAAACTTAGGCTAACCATAAGTTATCCGATAGATCCCGAAAAGAAGAAAACAGTGAACTTGGAAATTCAAACGCCAAGCAACTGATGAAGCACCATAAGAGAAGACTGGGAAGGGGGCTTTAAGAATAGAAAAAACTAACAGAATGCCCTATTTTATGTTAGCCTTACCGTGTGAGCACGCAAGTCATAGGCAGATCTATCAGCTATACCAACACATTCAATCCATCCATAGGAACATTCAATTTCAGCATCCCAACAGTCTGCCGCATAATGTGCCATTTCGTTTGCAAGATGTTGTCGAAACCGTAATCGATCTTTGTCAATACCAAGATGAGTAAGAAATAGATATACTCTTCCTATAAAATATCCAAGAGTTTCATTGTTGACAACTCCCTACAACAATAACAGTGTGATGAGTCATTTTCAAATATGGATAATGGAAATTGTTAGAATAGGAATAGGTTTATACAATCCTATTAGAATAGGAATAGGTTTACACAATCCTATTAGAATAGGAATAGGTTTATACAATCCTATTTAGAATAGGAATAGGAACACAAATAGGAATAGAATAGTAAATAGTATCCTACTTGGTAAAGGATTGTATTCTAGTGTCTATAAATAGGATCTCAATGTAATAATGTAGACACAACAACAATTCAATAATATTGTTCTCATATATTTCTCACATGGTATCAAAGCAAGGCCCGTCTCACCCGATGTTGGGGCCCCCAAAATAAAAAATTGCCCACGCACCAGATGCTAAGCACTGGGCATGAGGTGGGGTGTTAAAGAATGACAAAGGTCCCACATCGGTGGTTAATGAGATGGGTGGACTCCTTATAAGGCTTGGGCAATCCTCCTCCCTTTGAGCTAGCTTTTGGGGTGTGAGTTAGGCCTAAGACCTAATTTAACATGGTATCAGAGCCTCTAAAATCTTGGTAGAAAATCAAAGAGTTTCCACTGCCGCTGGGTGGCACCCATATATGTTGCCTGTCTGGCCAATGATTACGTTAGCAAAAGTTGGGTCACCATGTATCTTTCATGTGACTATTTTCTCATATCTAATTTGTGTAGCACTCTGTCATCATTCCAATGACTACTTTTTCATATATAATTTGTGTAGCACTGTGCCATCCTTCGGTGACTGCCTTTTTTTGCATATCTGATTTGCGTAGCACCGTGCATCTCTCCGGACTACTTTTCATATTTAATTTGTGTAGTACCGTGGATTTTTTCAAACTATTTCCCCATATCTGAGTTGCATAGCATCATGTGTCTTTTCAGTGACTCCTCAGATTTGATTGCATAGTTCTATTCGTCTTTCCGGTGACTCCTCAAATCTGATTTGCGTAGGGTTGTGCCATCATTCCAACCCTACCCGTATAATTTTTCTTTTTCAGTAGGGTCGTGCCATCATTCCGACCCTACCCATATTATTTCTCCTTTTCAATGGGGTCGTTCCATCAATTTGAACTATCCTATATAATTTCTATTTTCTGATTGGGTCGTGACATCATTCCGACCCTACCCATATAATTTTATTTTTTAGATTATGACCACTTTTAGCCATCAAATCTAATGCTCCGACATATGAGCATGTTCTGGCCAGTTTTTCAGTGACTTTCTTGTTTAATATCGACTCGTCTATTGATTCCAACAAGATCCATATATTTTATACTAGATTTTGAGTACTTTGTTGCTCAGGGGGAGTTTAAAAGTCTTGTATGTCGATTATCGATTATGTGAGTCACTTTATGGTCTGAAACAGTCTTTGCAAGTTTGGATTGGGAAGTTCAACACTGTAATTTTATCGCTCTGTGTTTTATCCACATTATGTATCAAATTCAGTATTTCATGAGAAGATTAAGCACATTGAGATTGATTGACATTATGCATCAAATCCAGTATTTAATGAGAAGACAAGCACATTGAGATTGATTGTCAATTTTGTGAAGTCGACTGATCAACTTGCAGATATCTCACCAAGCCCCTCATTGGTCCTCGTATTAATTATATATGTAACAAGCTAAGGTACATGAATTGTATGCACTAGCTTGAGGGGGAGTGTTAGAATAGGAATAGGTTTATACAATCCTATTAGAATAGGAATAGGTTTACACAATCCTATTAGAATAGGAATAGGTTTATACAATCCTATTTAGAATAGGAATAGGAACACAAATAGGAATAGAATAGTAAATAGTATCCTACTTGGTAAAGGATTGTATTCTAGTGTCTATAAATAGGATCTCAATGTAATAATGTAGACACAACAACAATTCAATAATATTGTTCTCATATATTTCTCACAGAAATCAGAGAGATTATCCAGGAGAGAGGAAGAAACAAAGGAGAAGTTAATCGTTGACATTAGCTAACCTGGGCGACTGCTTCACCAATATTTATTCTCCTTGCTGATCTTCCAGCCACCTGATCTTCCCTTGGGAACATCAAGAACTCCAAATTTGCAACATCAGGAAATTTTGGATGAGACTTATCCTCCGGGTCAACAAAGTGCTCAATCTCAGCCAGTGTAAATTCACGGACTCTCAGGAGACCTTGACGTGGTGAGATCTGCATATCTTGTCATCTTAAATTATTTACAAAAATGCAAACATGGTCCTTCTATGAGCTAGCTAGAGAGGTAAAATAAATCAAGAAAGCTTCATTAACATATAGATCAAATAAAAATTAACCAAAAAAGGGGGAAAAAGGGTTGGGTAAAATATTGAAGCATATTAGCCTAACATTTCTACAGAAAATGTATTAGCATAATGCTATTAGTTGCACACTTGAAGCATCACTCATGTCTTCTTCACCATACCCAAGGCAGCAGATTAAGATAGAACAGTCTACAGATTCTGATCATCAGCAATGTGGAGAAACTTAAGTGCCCAGACAACTACTTATTCACCCTTCAGAAGTCCTCAAATTATACTTTTTCCAGATAGATAGTAGAAAAATACAAATATGATCAGGATTCACATCAGAAAAACAAAGGCAACAGTAAGATTCGCTTTTTAACCTCATTTCTAAAAGCTTGACCAATCTGTGCAGCCGCAAAAGGAAGCTTATTTCCATTGTAATAGTACAAGTCCTTGAAGTTGACGAAAATGCCTTGAGCAGTCTCTGGACGCATGTAACTGCACGCAAATGAAGACAGACAGGATATTCAAAAAATATCTCTATCAAACTAAGCAAAAGCAATGGGTTAGCACAGCTCTAAATGATATTCTTACCCAGGACTCACGCCGGATGGCCCAATTGAGGTTTGGAACATGAGGTTGAAAGGATAAGGGGCAGAAAGAGGGTTCTTGGTATCAGGAGCAGTAATGCCATATTCCTTAATCTTAGCACCGAGCTCTTCAGAAGAAAGATCATCCAAAACAGCAAGCACATGCCTGAATTCTGCAGCCTTTTCAGCAGGAAGATTAGGATCTCTCTCAAGCTTGTCTTTGCAAAAGTCCTTGAGCAGATGATCAGCACGATAACAAGTGCCAGTCTTTTCGTCTTTCACCATAAGATCAGTGAACTTATCCACATGACCTGACGCCTTTAACACAACCTCAGGTGTAACACATGGGCAATCAACCTCTAACATGTTCTCCTCAAGAACAAAATGCTGAATTACAAAAGCACAAGTCACCAATTGAAGTTATCTTAACACACATCATATAAACATGGCAGAACCCATCTTGTCTCAAGAAAGAAAGAACATAATACAACAATCTCCATACAAACCCATGATCATGAACATGTCTAACTAAACCCATACCATTAGGTGACATTTGCTAGCTGGTTAGAATTACGCACGTATTAGTTATTCTATCTTCTGTCCCACCATAAGACAATACACCAATTCCCTCCTAACTTATACAAGTAGTCACGCGGGTTTCTAAATTGCAAATCAAGTGGTATTAATTGTAAACGTGAACAATTTATTTCCTAACTTGGCTACCAAATTAATACATGAATAATTTGCTTCTTTAGTAGCTACCAAACAAACCCTACCATCTGAGCAACAACCCCTTCTCGTCTCCAATTAAAAACGACCCCTTACTGTTTACTATCCTGATTGAATAACCCCAATTGAGTAAAGAACATATATAAGAACAAAACAAGAAAAGGAGAAACCTGGCGCCAGAAAGCGAGGACATTGGATTTAACGGCACATCCAGGAGGGCCATAGTCATAAAGGCCAGCAACCCCACGATAGATCTTGAAAGAGGGTATGTAAAAAAGACGGCGTTCAAGGGTATTAGTCACAGCTTGTCGGAAAGTTTCTCTGTTCTGAGCTTCTTGTGCAGGGTCCATTTTTGACAGAATCACTCAGAATTCAGATCGATTTATCCAAGAATATATCAGAGAGGTAAAGATATTTTTCGTCTCCACTATGGATAACGGATATTTTTAAGGTAATTCAATATTCCGGTCCCCCACACTATGGTTCTTTAGGGCTATTGCTGCTAATTCACGCCAGTTCAGTTTCTTCTTCGCTAATTACTCATCATTTGTATGCTTTCAAGAATTTGACTAGACCCACAGTGGCACTGGCACACAGTCTAAATTGTTTTTGCCTTTTCACTATTTAGCCAAAAGACACCGTTTAAACACGCTAACAAAATGTTTGCTCCGAATATTTAGAGGGGTCGTTTAGTTGACGGTATAAATTTATATTACTCCTTTAACTAAATACATATTTTCTCTATTTATTTTTATTTATTTGATATGTTATTTTGAATGTTTAACAATATTTGTTTAGTTTATAAAATTAATGAATAATTTATTATGTTATGTTTATTTTACATTTGCTATTAACTATTAGTATTCATTTTTCAATATTTAAATGGCGTGATTTGGTAAAATTATATATCTATCATTTACTGCTTTTTAAGTCATGTGTCAAGTCAATGACGGACAACTATTATTGAACAGAAAAAGCATAAAACATACGTAAAATTTCAAACTTAATTTGAGATATCTAATCTTATTTCATTCAATTTAGATAATTTTATCCTATCTTATAAATATGATAAATTAGTTTATAAACTATAATCTCAGAGCTATAATTTTGAAATAATTTAATTTTCGTTCAGAGCTATAATTTTGAAATAATTTAATTTTTATAGAGAACAATCTATGTTTGAACTAGACACGTGTTAAAATCTTATTTTAACATCAGAAAATAAAACAGTCATGATGATTTATTTTTTAATACATAAAACTTATCTTTC
The DNA here is from genome assembly GCF_019186545.1 of Solanum stenotomum. Taxonomy (NCBI): domain Eukaryota; kingdom Viridiplantae; phylum Streptophyta; class Magnoliopsida; order Solanales; family Solanaceae; genus Solanum; species Solanum stenotomum. The sequence continues at coordinate 4,693,052 of NC_064284.1, read as the reverse complement.
TTTAAAAATTATAAACACTAAATTTAAAAATGTTAAATTAATCTAATATATATCAAATATTTTAAGAAAATTAATGCCAATAGATGATGGTAGATGTATTGGAGATTTGTTAGATGATGGTGACGGTGTGGGACAATAATTAGTGATAATGGTGGGGGATAATTATATTTAAATGTGTTTTATATTTAAAATTCCTACCGATGATTTTCATTTGTATTTGCTTTCCATGCAAACACACCTCGAGAGTTGGTGCATTTGATTACAGTATTATCAAATGTTGGGACTTGACATGCAACACACTCTCAAGTTGTTCAACGGTAACAAATTCTTTACTTATTTTCCTTTAAAGAAAGGTTCAATAGGTAATATACGTCATTTACTACGCATTTAGATAGACAACCAAATATGATAACAATACACGTCATATATAGCGTATTTAGAGAGCTTTATCAAAATATATGAGGTTTTAGAGTAATATTTTAAAATTAATAAGGGTGATTTGATAAAAGAGGCGCATTATTCGAGCCTATAAAAATCATCTTCGTCGAAAACCCTAACAGACGCTTCTAGTCTATCACTATACATTGTCTCTTGGCCTATCTCCATGGCCGCAACAAAGCCTTTATATGATTTTTTTGTTCACTTTCACTCTATGCCTACAAATAACATATAAAGTATAATTTTTTTGTCCTTTCATCTTTGATCTTTCCTTCGATTTTGACAATACTGTATGTATTATTCAAGAATTTAAGGATATCGATCTAAGATCTAATTTCTAGTAATTATTTTTTTATTTTAAGGCTTGGATCTAAAAATTTCTTCTAATAAGTTTCAGATCTGATATCATATAAAGATCAGTTTTCTTTATTTATCTCTGCTTTTAATTTAAGTCATTTGATTGAAATTTTAATTCTTTCTTCATAATTTTTCAATTCAAGGTTCCAAGCTAGAGATTTAATTGAACAAGTATAAGGAATATCGTCGTAAAAGGTTAGTGTTCTCTCTATCTAGCTCCTTTTTTTAAAAAAAAAAATAGTCATTAATCTTTCTTTAAAGTTTCTTCTCTTTATTAAACTATGAATTTGAGAACGCTATTGAAGAATGTTTCATATTTTATATGTGTCGGATCAAAATTTTATGCTTTAACAATTAATCATATAACAAAATCAACTTTCGTTCTAAAATTATATTTTTATCAGTAAGACTATTCAAATTAGTGACATTTCCTAACATATTTTCACTATTATTTATCCTTATAAAATAAAATCAATAAAACTGTACTTTGAAATAAAAAATGAAGTGAATTACATTAAATTAATTATAATTTAAATTCTCGACGTTTTCTTTTGAGGATTTTTCATTAAACAGAAAAAGACATATTAAAAATTAAAATGATTAACACTATTAAAATATAAATTTAGGATGAATATTTTTCTTTGTGGGATTTAGGCCACACACACACACACACACACACACACACAGATATATATATATATATATATATATATATATATATATATATATATATATATATCTAATAAAGTTGGATAGAATTTTGTTGAAAAAATATGTCCCATCTAATTTCATGGTGCATTATATTACGTCTAACAACATAATTTTTATTGAATAATTTTGTTTGTGACTGACTCAATTTTTTTTATTAAATAGATGAATAATTAATCAACTGGTTATTCTTTATTTGTTTGTTTGTTGCCTTTTATATTCCTTATTAATGCATTAATCATTATATATATATAGCTGCATTTACAAGTGTTAAACCTTAATGGTTATCATGGAGAACTAGAATTATGAGTCCAGAAATATATAATATTATAGCATTATGTTATAATTTCTTAATTATTTTTTTTGTTAGAGATGTTGGGAAGTTTTTTTCTTTTATCATGACATATTCTAATAAATAATTGATTATGATTTTGATTTATATATATATGACAGACTTGGGTGAATAATACATTTTGCTTTGAGCTTTGTTTGATAAGGTCCAAAACAAAAGACGTCGATTAAAATAATAATAGATAATATTAATTAGTAACTACTTAATTAAATTTTAACTAAATTAATTATAATTAAATTGTTTTTAATTTTCTGTTTCTTATGTTCTTAGTTATTTTTAACTATGTAATTAAATGTTAATATCAAAACAAAAATCATCTAATAATTAAATTTAAAAATTGTGAACTTGAAACCTTTAAAATATTGTATTAAAATACTTTTCAAACTTCCTTTTTTTCATGATAAATCTAATTAAGGTGGTTACGTTTTGAAAAATTACTTAGTATTTAACTATCTTTAAAAAAATTTATGCAAAAATAAATTGTTGATAAAGCAAACAAATTATGAAAACACAATAACTATTACTTATGGTAGAAATTTTCTATGGGAAAAAAATTATTCACATATTGATGAAATTTTTTAATTTTATTTTTAAAAAGGATTTTCATTGTTTATAACAGCAACTTTACGAAGGCCTATTTGTAATTTAAATGTTATAGACTCAACATTTTTTATGTTTTTAGCATTAACTTGTCGTTTTCGTAAAGTTATCGGGTCATATTTTATTATTCATTATAGTGTAATTTTTATATTTTTTGTTTGAATTTTCAAATTGTGTGGCTGTTAAAAATGTATCTTTCTTCTCTATCCTTTGAGATCATCTAATCAAGTTCCTTGTTGGATATTTTTTATCAAGAAATATCTTGAGGTTGCAACTTGTAAACACTATATTCTTTATGTCATGTCTATTAAAATCAAATATAATTTGTTTTTATTCTGCTTAGTCACAATTTTTTTTACTATGAATCTAGACTAAGAATACCCATTAACTTATCAAGTATGTTGACTTGCATTATTGTGGGTTTAGTTAATGGTCTATTATGTCTCGCGATATTAGTAATTTTGATCATATCATTTATAAATGAATTAGTCAAATATATAATATGATCAAAATGACTCATATTAGTTAGACAAATAAGTCCATTACCTGAACCCAATTCAACATTTTTGAGAAGTCAAATGATACTTTTAATTTAGACTCATAGTAAAGCGTTTTGTGATTAAGTAAAGTGAATTTTTTCTTTAGACTTGTTTTTAATGGACGCACAGAAAATATAGTTTCTACCTGTTGCAATTGAGGTCTCATTATGCTTCTTGATGAAATCTTAACCTTTTTTTTTTAATCGCGACACACTAAAATTTACATACAACGAGGAACTTGATTAGTACTATATCAAGGAGAAGCAAAATAATTGAAAATAGAGTAAATTTTAGGTTTAGCAAACATAAAAATCATATTTGTATGTTATAGCTATAGTTTGCATATGCGCTCCATGGCAAATTTTATGTTTGCTATGACTATTAATTTGTATATTTCGGTATACTTATATAAAAAGAAACTATTGTATAAGTATATATTTGGAATCTGTATACAAATAAGAAAGTATTTTTTTTTTGTATAATCTGTGTTTGTATAAAGCGAGAAAGAGAGAAAGACAAAAAAGAACTGGGTAGAAGAAGATTTGTATTGTATAATTATAAGTGTATAAGACGAAAATATATGTATTAGTATTTGTATATACAATTCCTCTCGCTTTATACAAACACAAACACAATTTATACATTTGTGTTTGTATAAAGTGAGAGAGGCGAGAGAGATATCAGGGGAGAGAGGCGAACAAAATTTTTCTCTCGCTTTATACAAACACAAACATAATTTATATATTTGTATTTGTGTAAAGTGAGAGAGGCAAGAGAGAGGGTGGCAAGCAAGATCAGGAGAGTGGTGAGCGAGATATCTGGGGAGAGAGGCGAATGACAAAGTGTTTGCTACATATTAGAATTAAATAAAACTGTGATTACAACATTTAATTTTTAATTAATAGTTTGCTATTTTATACAATTTTCCCTTGAAAATATGCTTCAAAGAATAAAGATGATAAAAATATGTTATAAGAATTTGAAATTCACAGAAGAAATATATTAATATTATTATAATAAATATAAATAAGAATCAATAACTTTAAGAATATAATAGTTTAGCGCTAAAAACGTAAAAGGTATTGAACCCATAACATTTACATTTCGAATATGCATCTATTTGACTTTATTTGTTATGACAAAGAAAAACTTAAAAAGATTTGACATTCATCAGTAAATAAATAATTTTTTATTAACAAAATTTTCACCATAAGCAATAGCTATTGTGATTTTAAGATTCATTTATTTCCTTTTTAATTTACTTTTGCATAAATTTTTTAGGTCAATTTTCATTTTAAATACGATAATAATAAAATATTAATAATTTTTCAAATTGCTACCAACTTGTCATGAATTTAAACAAAAATACATTTTAATACTACATTTTTAAGAATTTGAAGTTCACAAATTCTAATTTAATTAGTAAGTGAATTTGATTTTGACAAAGTATTAAATTATATAGCAGTTAAAATTATTTAGGAAGATAAGAAACATAATACTAGAATCATCTAATTTTAATCAATTTAATTAGAAGTTGGGGATGCAGCTCAAATGGCAAAGCAACTCGCTTTGCATGGGGTTCGATCCCCCACATCTCCGTATTCTCCAAATCCTTAATATCTTAAACCATAAGAAAAAAGTCGCTATGATAAATATAAACATGAGGAGAGGTCTCTAAAATTGTCCCCAAAATAAATAAAAAAACTTTAAAAATAAATTAAAAAGGAGAAATTGTATGAAATAACAAACTAATAATTCAAATTAAATGTTATAGCCATAGTTTATTTTATTTGTAATTCGCAGCAAACATCCCATTTTTTTGCCATATGATTAGGTATACAATTAGCCATTTTATACATTTCAGTATAAAATGTATTTATGTTTGTATAAAGCGAGAGAAAAGTGTATATACAAATACAAATACAAATACATATATTTTTGTTCTATACACTTATAATTATACAAATACAAATCTTATTATACAAATTATAATGTATAAATGAATTTATACAAAATTGAACAATTTGTATAAAATTTTATGTATCTAGCGAATTATACAAACTATAGCTATAACGTACAAATCAAAAGCTCCATAGCAAATTATACAAATCAAAAGCTCCATAGCAAAATTTAGTGCAATTATTCAAACTATAGCTATAACGTACAAATATGATTTTTGTGTTTGCTATATATGAAAGTTGTTCAAACAAAAACATTCAAATAAAGCCCAATCCAATCACCCAATTAAGTCCGCTAAAAGATCCGGGTCCAGTTATAAAATTGTCGGGTCGGTTCATATAATTACGCCAACCTTCAACGCCCTTTCTTGCTGCAAATATTTGGGTTTTTAGGGTTCTTACAATTTCTTGATTTTGTATTCATTGATTGAAGAATCACGATGTTATTATCGCATCGGCGTCGTAGCCCAGGTTCTTTTCCTTCTTCATTTTCATTTATTTAATTCTAATTTGTTCCAAGAACTTGCAGTTTGATGAGATTATATTGTTAAACTGTTATTCATTTTGATTTTTGATATCTCCCTTATGTGTTTTTTCTTTTCGATGAGAACTCTCAAACGAACTGATCTAAATTACGTTGAATTTGATGAAATTCACTTTATTTTCCCTTTTGAACTGTAGTTTTAGTAATTTTGTTTTAAGGGACATTGTTGTAGTGGTAAGAGTGAGAGTGTGTGTTAGGAGAACAGATTGGTTTGAATCCTGCTCTAGATAAAAACATGATTTAAGTGGAGCGGAGAATGGTAAAAGGGACACCACTGTCCTTGGGTGTTTCTTGGTTATGGGAGTTGGACAATTTTAGTCGTTCATATATACGGCATGAAAAAATGATGCTTAATGTATGGAAAAAAGTGATCATTTTAGTTCTTCATATATACATGTAATCGAAATAGTACTTTTTGTACATATGAAGGGCTAAAATGATGACCAACTTAAGGCTTTGGTTGATTTTGGATTATAAGCACGTTTAATGTTTACCAAATGCTTAGATAAGGTAGAGAGTGCTTATAAGCCAGTTTGACCAGCTTATAAGCTTAGCCAAACACTCTCTAATGTCCGCCGCTTCACCATATCAACTACTGCTATCTATGATTCAGAAATGGTAAGTACATGTACAACCTTCTCTACCTATGTTTCTTTTGGGTCATGGCACTCTCCATTATCTATTGGCTTTCTATGGCTTTTGGGGTGCTGAGGAGTTGTGCTCAACATGAAGGGTTGGTGATAAATAAAAGTTAATTTCTCAACTCATTCATTTTTTTTTAAAATTCTGCACTATTTATCTATATATGTCAACAACATCCTTTTAATGAATGTTGATTTAATAGCCTAGATAGCTCTTCCAGAGACGAAGTTAAATTTTATTGTTTATATATTTTTTATGTATAGATGGTTATTATGTTTGTACCGAAAGAGTAGTCACTTTAGTACTTTTTGTAGATGTATGCTGCTCATCTTTGTTGTTCTATTAAATTATTTTTTCGCTTGGATTCACAGATCTGTCTGTTTGAAACTGTGGCAATATGGAGGCAATGTTGGAAGGTAATGGAGCCAAGTCTTATCTAAGGTCAGAATTTTTATTTTTATATGGTTGATTGTTAAAGCACGAGAACCCTGTACGTAATACTCATAAAATCCGAAATATGCTTCAACAATGTTCTTACATACATAGTTTAATAGGGAAAGAGATAGCAGGGACCAGTGAGTGAACTGTGATTACTATTCAAAAAAGGAAGAGTTATATAAAAAAACACTTACCTTTTATGGCGCTATTCCTTGAAGTTTTTCAATTAAATCTATAGCTTAGGGCCTTGAATTGGAAAATTTTGACACATGGATTAGAACTCATAGCAACATTCTTAATTTGAAAACAGAGAAAAGATGAACTGAAACGTGGAAACTTGTCCATATGAAAAATTCCTTTTTCAACATGTAGTGCATGTGTTTCTTAATCTCCATGTACATGGTAATAGTTGCTAGTGGGTGGTAAACTATCATATACATCTATTTGCATTAGGGTGGTGATTCAGTTTTCCAGGCAAGTGGTGTAATGAAATTCATGGCAAATGTTCAGTGCCTGAAATGAATACGTACACGTGTTCTTGTTGTCCTCATCTTTCTTTGTCATAAGCAAAATTATTGAGCTCATCTATACTACTTATTGTGCCCCAACCTCTGTAGTAACTACATCTCCCACTTTTTATCCTGTTATCACTTATTACCGGTTCTTTTAAAAAAAGAGTGCGTAGAAAATAAATTCACTAAAAATTGTTGCTATTTTTGGAAGTGTAACTTATGAATGTGTAAAGTATTGTGTAAACGTTTAATACTTTGATATCATAGTTTAGATTTGCAACACGCTCTCTGTTGTGTCTTTTTATTGGACCAGTAATGTGAAAATATTCTCTTAATTGTGATGGTGAGGTTCGAACCCAGAATTAGTGTTTGTTATGATATACTTGATATGCTCTGATATCATATTGATGTCTTTAAGTTGTTGTTTGAATTGTGTGGTTGCCTAGTCTAAAACCTTAAAGTTCATGAGAAGGAGCATATTTATCTGTTAGGTTTTAGGTCTACACCAGTTAATAAGCAGAAATTATTTTGAACTGTCACAAAAATGACAGAGTGTGCCATGGTAGCTGGTCGGGTAATGTTCATAACCTCTGAATGATCCATCAATACTGAAATGTCCCTTTTGAAGCTTTCTCGCTTGGATTTATTACTTTATTTCCCGAGAGATTTAAAGAATGTATAACCTCTCTATCTCCATGAGTTAGGGGTAAGGGGTAAGGTTTGTGTACACTCTACCCTTCCCAGACCCTAGTTTGTGGGATTTTACTGGTTATGTTGTTGTATTGGGTAGTTCGATATTCCGTTGGCTTCAGACTGTTTCAACTCCATGGCCTTGCAATCTACGTTTTTTGTAGTTGCTTCCCCTGGCACTGGTTTTGTATCTTGGTTTTGCAACAGTTCTATTTGGATAGTTGAAAATGAACAATGTGCTTATTGAGACTTCAATTACAAAGGTGTTTGGAATAATAAAGGCCTGTTTGTAACTGAACCTCTGTTGAAATAATCAAAGGAAAAAGAAGAAGAAACTTCTGATAAAAAAAGCTCTTTTTAGGATCCTTATACTATAGGATCAGAAGTTGCTTTATTATTTAGGAGTAGTGCTACTTTCAGTTTCTGGAACCAATTAGATATCTCCTATGTAGTGTCCTTGCTATGCAGAACTATTTTTATCTGTGAGAAAGTTTGTATAACATGTGACGCCGTTGGTTGCTTAACATCTGTTGTGTCTTCTTAATCACAGGCTATGGGGGAATTCTTGGTCAGGTGATTGTTGCCTGTCATCAGTCACTTGCAAGTAAGTGTTTGTGGACATATGTCCACTTTGGAATAAAAGAAATAAAATTTGGGTTTTGCTGACTCCTACTTAAGCAAATAACAAATACATCACTCTTCAAATACACCAGCTTTTGATGTTTTTTTTTGCATGGAAAGCAAGTGCAAATGGAAATCATCTGTAGGAGCTAACTTTTGGACCTTCAGATTACAGTACAAAAGTATATTGAATTTCCGTGTGATGACTCAGTCATCCGGGGAAAATATGTGCTTGAGGTGGTGACATCTGGCGGTTAATGTCTCAACAATCAGTGCTTTTCAAGAAGCAATTCATCATACCTCGATCGAATCAGAGGCTAGAGAAATTCTTTGGTTCATGGAGCATCTAGCATGGGAGGAAGTGTTGCAGGTGTGTCTCATTGCATCCTGTTGTTTTTGGACTGGTATTGGAGTGCATTGCTCATGAATTTGTCTCTTTATCAATTTTTTTGAAGAGGTATAGTAACTCATCTGAGAGAAATGCAGAGACGTGGAATTAGTAGATTTTCATCTTCAAATGAAGGTTCATAGAACCAAAGTAACTTTAGAAGCACTTCTCCAGAGTAAAGCACAGCTTCCAAATTAGATCTCCTTTTAGCTGTGCTTCTTCTAAGATTCTCCTTGTCTTTCAAGGGTACTATGTTGAGCAGATAGACACCATATTTTCCAGTAAAAGTTTCCGTATGTATTTGTTTTCAATTTTTCCTGTGCATGCTGTACTGCACCGTAAGTACAGTATTAGTGAGTTGTGTTGAAACAATGAATACTATTTTTTATCACATTAAAATAACTTAACTTTATCCGGATTGAGAGTGCGCTACCATGGATGATCATTTCTGCAGATTCTTCTGTTGGTATCAGTGTTCTAAGACCCCTGTTGAATCGTATTCTTCATGCCCAGCTGTCTCATCTAATGGAGAGTTCAGTCGTATGTGTTCCTTGTAGGATTAATACTCCAAAAACAGATAAGAAAAATAAATGAATCAGTAATTAAGAGGCTCTTGAAAACGAGAAAGAGGAGAGGTGAAGTAGGCTCAATCATAGTAGTGTTACTTTTCTAATTTTATCTTCTCTGATCAACAAAAAGTTGTTTTTATTTATAACAACAAAGTAAATTTATTACTCTTTTCACTTTATCCTAGCTTAGAATTCTCTCTCTCCCGTAATGCTTCCATTAAAACCAAGAATCTCTGGTGAAAAAGAGTGGCATTTGGCTAGACATAGCCAAATAGCTCATACAACGAATGGAGACCAATCAATTAATGTTTAATCATTTTGTATACATTAAACAATAAAAATTTGTTGCTAAATTAGCGATGAATTTTGAAAAAAAAAAAAGTTAGTTATGGGCTGTTTAACAAAAAATTAGCAACAAAATTCGTAACTAATTGATATCTTTTTTAGTAGCTAGCTTGCAAAACTTCAGTTGCAATTCATGTAAATTAAACAAATGACTACTTTACACAATATTTGTTGTTGCAGCATCCGCAGAAGATTGGCGAAAGGCTCTTGACAAGGTGGTTCCCGCCGTCATAGTTCTCCGGACCAATGCTTGCCAAGCATTCAACACCGAGGCTGCTGGTGCAAGTTATGCTACGGGCTTCGCCGATTTTCTCTATGGTGCATATATAATACCTGCAATATAAGAAGGAAGAAGCAAAGAGAAAGGAGGAACCCCGATAATATGTATCTCAATTTTATACAGGTACATGACTGCATGCACTAGCTTTGTATTATTAATTGGTACTGCTTTTGGGAAGTACTAGAACTGGGGTTATGGGAATTTACTTTTAGCATTTCGACTTTGATGAATTGCTTATTTATATCATGCTATAGAACGTGCCTCGAGTCTGAAATATTTAAACTAAACCAGAAGTCACTATCTTCAAGGCTCATAGTACATGTATATTGTGTAGAGTTCCAGTTTTTTTTATTCCGATCATCCTCATACTTGGCCGAGGACACGCTATATCATAGATTAATTCTGCATCAACATATCTTAGTATATAGGCCTGTCCAGCAATACTGGCAACACAGGGAAAATGTGCCCTTCAAGCAATGTGACCAAAATGATCTCTTCAGACATTTTAACAGTAAATTAGTAACATTTCACAACATTCTCAATAATCTTTTTAAAAGGATTTTTGCACTATAATTTGACAGTCTTATGTTTTTCTTGAAACCATGGCTCTTTTATAGCCATTATCAGTGCAAGATTGATGAAACTGACTTACAAGTATGTATCTCCGCAGCTCCACCCGTGGTTCTATGCATGCATAAGTATTTGCATACGTCTATTATCTTTTAAGGTTTCTATACTCGTGAAACTTCTATATATCTTGATTGATATTTTTATTCTTCCAGACATCCTGTGGCCATAACTTACGTTTGAAGTGCTTCCAAAAATGGATTGGACAAGGCAAGGATACAAGAGTCAAATGCCGCAGTCAAATTAGTCGCCAAATGATTAATCAATCAACCACAAATAGACTCGGCACTGGTGACTGCATAAAAGTGATGCTTTTACAAGTCCTCAAGTAGCATGTCCTCAGGTAAGCACACACTTGTCTATGAGTTCAACCGTCCCCAATATCTTTAACGTAAAAATTAATTCTTGGATCAACCTGTGTATACAGGTGAATCAAGAAGATCACCCTGACAACCCGTTTATTAGGGAAGGAGCAGCTATATAAAAGAGCTGGAATGGATATTGCATCAAGCGGGAGGATATTTGTGACACTGAGCCCCAATATTTTAACAGAAAAATTTAATTCTTGGATCCACCCTGGTATACTGGTGAATCAAGTAGATCACCCTGATAACCGTTTATTAGGGCAGGAGGGGCTATATAAAAGAGCTGGAATGGTTAATGCATCAAGCGGGAGGATATTTGTGACCATCCCTTCGGATCATTTCGGGCCAATATTGGTGGAGAATGATCTGGAGAGAAATCAAGGTGTTTTTGTTGGAGAATTGTGGACACATCACTTGAATTGCAGGAAATGGGGTGTGCATTGGCCCCATGTTACTGGAATTGCAGGACACGCAATCTATGGTGCTCTCAGGTGGTTATGAAGATGATGAGGATCATGGAGAATGGATTCTCTACAGAGGAAAGTACGTGTTAATTATCCCTTCATAGATGAATTTTCAATATTTCTGGTTAGTTTTGAAGGTACTACTTCATACTCGAGGCATGTACGTATAGGCTGATTGATAATATTTTGTACTTGAGAGTTTTTCATTATCAGATATCTACAGATAGACATTCATAAAAAATAAGAACAATAACCTAGAAAAAAGTAGATTATCTGCTACAACATATTAAAAACATCGAGTTAGTGTAAAAATTCTTTACCCTAGAGTACATACACAAGTTAATTCCATTTTGTAAGAATTAATGTTAATTAGCACTAGAATGGTTTCCTTCGCTAGGTCTAATTCCGTAGCATTCAATTCCAAGAGTTTTGGTAACTTCAGTAAGTTTGCAATATTTATGGTTTTGATTTCTACATCAGAACAACTTACCTAGTTTAACTCTTAGGAATCTTTCTAGTGGTAATTACATTTGACAAAGTGTAATTTCTATACCTTGACATCTTTTAGTACAAAGAAGGGTCAAATCTAAAAGGAGATAGGAAAAGAAATAAGGAGGTCAAGAAAGTACTTGTGGTTGCACTGTGAACTCCTGACGGCTACCTCCATTAACTCCACGAACTAGTAGACAACACATTACCTCCTAAGCGAGAACAAGGAAAATATCAGTGGCAATAGATGAACAAATCTGAGATGGGAGAGAAGAAAAAAGAAATACCTCTCAATTGTGAATTCTCCCGTGTGAGCTTTGACATACAGAGAAGGAGAGGAGCAAGATGGAAACAAACCTAGATTAGGAACCAAAGTGTGAGGTTTTGGTGGCTTCCCTGGGAAAGAACAAAGAAAGGGCAATCAAGTGTTTAAGCTGTCAATAATTTCTTTAAATTAGTAATTTGACTGCGGAAAAGCCTACTAAAGGTTAAGCTTAAAAAGGAAAGAACGGAATAGGCGGAAGTTAGTACGTTTCCTCTCTTAATATAGATAGAGGGTTTGGTTTGGGTTGGGCCGTATTTTCTCCATCACAAACATTGTTGATAATTGATATACGGCCCAAAGCTTTATCTATAATTAGGATAGGAAACCAAATAACTTCCGCCTCTTTCGCTCTTTCCCTTTTCAACTTAGCCTTCCAGATGCTTCCCTCCGGCATTCACCGAAACCTCACACTTTGATTCCTCCTCTGGGTTTGTTTCCATCTTTCTCCTTTCCTTCTCCGTATGTCATAGCTCACACGAGAGCATTCACTACTGAGATGTATTTCTTTTTTCTTCTCCTTTATCTTAGTTTTTGTTCATTTCTTGCCATTGATAATTTCTTTATTCTTGCTTTGGAGGTAATGTGTTGTCCACCAATTCGTGGAGGTAGCCGTCAAGAGTTCGCAGTGCGACCACATGTACTTCCTTGACCTCTTTATTTCTTTGCTTGTCTCCTTTTAGATATGACCCTTCTTTGTATTTTGTCAACTATGTAAAATAATATACAGATCTTCAAGGTATAAAAATTAAATTCCGTCAAATATAATTAACTAGGTGTGTATATACATAACTACTAGAAAGATTCCTAAGAGTTAAACTAGATAAGTTGTTCTGATGTGGAAATCAAAACCATACATATTGCAAACTTATTGGAGTAACCAAAAATCTTACAATGAGGAAGAGAATATACACCAATAAGAACCAACCCTTCATATTGAACATGTCATTATTTGGCATCCCAAACGCCATGGAATGTTAACAATATCACGGAGTGCACCATAATCCAAAATAAATATAGGCAGAAGGTTGTACATAAACTTAAGAGATGAATATATTTAGTTATTCTCCCATTTGGTTTTCGATTTTCATCCCGTGTTCGTATTGGGGCCCAACCAAATTTGGATTCACGACATGAGAAGTTCCACGTCAAGGGTAAAACACTCCCTAACAAAGACAACTTTGTATCTAGTAGGACTCGGACCCAAAACTCTAGTTAAGTATGAGCAGATAGTTAGACATCAATGATGAAAACAATATCATTAGAGTATATCTGGTTACACAAAAAACTTAAAAAGTCAATACAATTCATTTTGACTACTTGTATAGTTGTTTAGATAACTCTTAAGTTCCTCTCCTACCATATTGTCCACCGTATAGCTGCATGTACAATTCTCCAGTTATGGGAATTTACTATTAGCATTTCGACTTTGATGAATTGCTTATTTATATCTTGATATAGAACGTGCCTCGAGTCTGAAATATTTAAACTAAACTAGAAGTCACTATCTTCAAGGCGCATAGGCTATATCATTGATTAATTCTGCATCAACATATCTTAGTATATAGGCCTGTCCAGCAATACTGGCAACACAGGGAAAATGCGCCCTTCAAGCAATGTGACCAAAATGATCTCTTCAGACATTTTAACAGTAAATTAGTAACATTTCACAACATTCTCAATAATCTTTTTAAAAGGATTTTTGCACTATAATTTGACATTCTTATGTTTTTTTTAAACCATGGCTGTTTTATAGCCATTATCAGTGCAAGATTGATGAAACTGACGTACAAGTATGTATCTCCACAGCTCCACCCGTGGTTCTATGTATGCATAAGTATTTGCATACGGCTATTATCTTTTAAGGTTTCTATACTCGTGAAACTTCTATATATCTTGATTGATATTTTTATTCTTCCAGGCATCCTGTGGCCATAACCTACATTTGAAGTTCTTCCAAAAATGGATTGGACAAGGCAAGGATACAAGAGTCAAATGCCGCAGTCAAATTAGTCGCCAAATGATTAATCAATCAACCACAAATAGACTCGGCACTGGTGACTGCATAAAAGTATGCTCCTACAAGGCCTCAAGTGGCATGTCCTCAGGTAAGCACACACTTGTCTATGAGTTCAACCGTCCCCAATATCTTTAACGTAAAAATTAATTCTTGGATCAACCTGTGTATACAGGTGAATCAAGAAGATCACCCTGACAACCCGTTTATTAGGGAAGGAGCAGCTATATAAAAGAGCTGGAATGCATAATGCATCAAGCGGGAGGATATTTGTGACACTGAGCCCCAATATTTTAACAGAAAAATTTAATTCTTGGATCCACCCTTGTATATTGGCGAATCAAATAGATCACCCTGATAACCCGTTTATTAGGGAAGGAGGGGCTATATAAAAGAGCTGGAATGGTTAATGCATCAAGCGGGAGGATATTTGTGACCATCCCTTCGGATCATTTCGGGCCAATATTGGTGGAGAATGATCTGGAGAGAAATCAAGGTGTTTTTGTTGGAGAATTGTGGACACATCACTTGAATTGCAGGAAATGGGGTGTGCATTGGCCCCATGTTACTGGAATTGCAGGACACGCAATCTATGGTGCTCTCAGGTGGTTATGAAGATCATGAGGATCATGGAGAATGGTTTCTCTACAGAGGAAAGTACGTGTTAATTATCCCTTCATAGATGAATTTTCAATATTTCTGGTTAGTTTTGAAGGTACTACTTCATACCGAGGCATGTACGTATAGGCTGATTGATAATATTTTGTACTTGAAAGTTTTTCATTATCAGATATTTACAGATAGACATTCATAAAAAATAAGAACAATAACCTAGAAAAAAGTAGATTATATGCTACTCTCTCCGTCCCATTTTATATGTCATCCTTTTCTATAAATAGTTGAACCACAATACTTGTCATTTTATAAAATTTATGCATAAATTACGATATTTTGCCTATTATACCCTTGATAGAATAGTTAATTAATCTTGTCATTATTAATAAAGTTGACTTAAGAAAATATTAAATAATGGTAGAAGGGTAAAGTTACATCTTTTCTTAATGCAAGTGCAACGTAAAAAGGTGACATAGAAAATGGGACTGAGGGAGTACAACATATTTAAAACATCGAGTTAGTGTAAAAATTCTTTACCTTATAGTACATACACAAGTTAATTCCATTTTGTAAGAATTAATGTTAATTAGCACTAGAATGGTTTCCTTCACAAGGTCTAATTCCTCGGCATTCAATTGTAAGATTTTTTGTAACTTAGTAAGTTTGCAATATTTATGGTTTTGATTTCTACATAAGAACAACTTACCTAGTTTAACTCTTAGGAATCTTTCTAGTAGTTATGTATATACCCATCTAGTTAATTACATTTGACGAAGTTTAATTTCTATACCTTGACATGTTTTAAAGATCTGTATATTATTCTACCTAGTTGACAAAATTAGCTGACACAGTACAAAGAAGGGTCAGATCTAATAGGAAAAGAAATAAGGAGGTCAAGAAAGTACCTGTGGTCGCACTGTGAACTCCTGGTGGCTACCTTCATTAACTCCACACACTAGTAGACAACACATTACCTCCTAAGCGAGAACAAGGAAAATATCAGTGGCAATAAATGAACAAATCTGAGATAGAAGAGAAGAAAAAAGAAATACCTCTCAATATTGAATGCTCCTGTGTGAGCTCTGACATACAGAGAAGGAGAGGAGCAAGATGGAAACAAACCTAGATTAGGAACCAAAGTGTGAGGTTTCGGTGGCTGCCGGAGGGAAGCATCTGAAAGGTTAAGCTTAAAAAGGAAAAAGCGGAATAGGCGGAAGTTATTAGGTTTCCTCTCTTAATATAGATAGAGGGTTTGGTTTGGGTTGGGCCATATTTTCTCCATCACAAACATTGTTGATAATTGATATACGACCCAAAGCTTTATCTATAATTAGGATAGGAAACCAAATAACTTCCGCCTCTTTCGCTCTTTCCTTTTTTAGCTTAGCCTTCCAGATGCTTCCCTCCAGCATTCACCGAAACCTCACACTTTGATTCCTCATCTGGGTTTGTTTCCATCTTTCTCCTTTCCTTCTCCATATGTCACAGCTCACACGAAAGCATTCACTACTGAGATGTATTTCTTTTTTCTTCTCATTTATCTTAGATTTTGTTCATTTCTTGCCATTGATAATTTCTTTATTCTTGCTTTGGAGGTATGTGTTGTTCACAAGTGTGTGGAGGTAGCCGTCAAGAGTTCATAGTGCGACCACATGTACTTCCTTGACCTCTTTATTTCTTTTCTTGTATCCTTTTAGATCTGACCCTTCTTTGTATTTTGTCAACTATGTAGAATAATATACAGAAAAAACATCTGGAACATAAAGGGATACCCTTCTTCATCCAAGTTATCTTGTGTCAGCACTACTTCCTTAGCCAATAACCAAAAAAATCAAGCTACTTTGTATGGGATTTTGATTTTCCAAATGTGTTTCCAAGGCCATTGGAGTATCTGCTGGTTTGGTTGGTTCATCTGCCTAGAGGCTGCATTTACTTTAGAAGTCCCGTTACTATTTCGCTGCCACTATAGGATGTCTTGTTCCAGCCTTCAAACCACTGAATTGGTCGATGGTGCTGAAGAATTCTTAATGGTGATGATGATGGTGAAGTTCAAACCCGGATACTTTGCTTGCTTCTGACTCCTTATGACCCCATACTTTTTTGAAGGGTCGTCGGGACATGGGAGCCTCACGGATTTTATGTCTGTTATGATATACTCTGATATCATGTTGATAGGTGTGAACTGTCTCATTTAAAAGCTTAAGCTGTTGTTTGAGTTGTGTTGCCTAGTCTAAACGCTTAAGTTGCAAGTAAAGGAACATATTTATTTGTTAATTTTAGGTCTGCAACCATTAATAAGAAGAAAATTGTTTTAAAATGTCGCAAAAATGACGAGTGTACCACGGTAGCTGGTGGGTAATGTTCAAAACCTCCAAATGATCCATCAATACTGAAAAAGCCTCATTTGAAGCTTTCTCACCTGAGTTTCCTACTTCATTCCCGAGAGATTTAAAGAATGTATTTCGATAGTTCGATATTCCTTTGGCTTCAAACAATTTCGATTCCATAGCCTTGCAATCTACTCTTTTCTACTTGCTTCCCATGGGCACCGGTCTAGGTAATGCATCAGTTAACAGCATCCATTTACTATCTTGGTTTTGCAATAGTTCTATTTGGATAGTTGAAGATGAATAATGTGTTTACTGAGACTCGTCCTGCAAACGTGCTTGGTAAAATAAATACCTGTAACTGAGCCTCTACTGAAATCGTCCAAGGGAAAAGAAAGAATTACTTCCAATTAAAAATAGAACGTTTTAGGATCATTTTACTATTGGGTCAGAAGTTGATTTGTAGTGCTACTTTCAGTTTTTGGAACCAATTAGATATAGTGTCCTAGCTACGCAGAACTAATTTATCTGTGAGAATATTTGTATTACATAAGACGCTGTTGGTGCTTAATGCGAGAATTCTTGGTCACATGATTGCTACAGGTTCTGGAATAATGTCTTTGCTCAGGCATGTCATCAGGTACTTGCAACTTGCAAGTAAGTGCTTGTGGACATTTTGATTTTTGAGGTGTTTTTGCATGGAAAGCAAGTGAAAATGGAAATCATCTGCAGGAACAAGCTTTTGGACCTTAAAATTGCAGTACTAAGCATATAGAATTTTTGTATGATGACTTAGTTACACGGTTATTTTATGTGCTTCAAGCGGTGACGGCTTTATTACATGCCTTCAAATGTGATGTATTATGTAGATGTCTTTGATTAATGGCAGATGGCTCAACAATCGGTGCTGCTCAAGAAGCAATTCACAGTATCACCGATCAAGCAATACCATAACCGAACCAGAGGCTAGGGAAATTCTTGGTTCACGGAGCCTTCGCCATTGCATCCTGCTGTTTTTGGACTGGTATTGGAGTGCCTTGCTCATGAATTCGTCTCTTTATCAATTTTTTCGATGAGGTAATGTTACCTCATTTAAGGGAAATGCAAAGACTTGGGAGTTTTCATCTTCAAATGAAGGTTTACAAAAGCAAGGGAACTTTAGAAGCACTTCTCCAGAGCAAATTAAGCACTACATCTGAATTAGATTATTTTTTGTAAAGTTGTGCTTCTGCTAGAGATTCTCCTGGTCTTTTAAGGAGTATATGTTGAGCAGAAAAGCACTGCCCGGTCACCGTATTTTTCCTGTACAAGTTTCCGTGTATATATCTAAACCTTAAGTAGAAGCATTTTAGTTAATGATTTATGTAATTTTCATCACGTTTGGCGTCCTTTCGCTCATCCCATCATTGTTTCAGGCACAGTTGGCTATTGAAATCTAGTGAGTTGTGTTGAAGCAATGCCCCTGATATGGTGAAATAGATAACGGAACAATGAACGGCGAGGGCATTGAGAGTACAAAGTAATGTCTCTTGGTAATTCGTCATTGAAAGTCTCTTGGTCGAGTCCATCAGGAATGATGAGAGGAGAAAGGGAGAAACTGAGCTTGAGGAATAAGCCCACATCCGTCCAAGGCATATAGTAGTAAAAACTTACTCGAGTGTTTACACCAACCCAATACTCATTACGGTAAGTTCTTACCTTGAAGCATTTTGTTGCACTTTAATCATTCTAGTGAAGTGGCGTGTTTCCCTATGAGGATGATAAAAAAAAAGTAGTGCTTTTAGGTAGATAGATAGATATGTAATGCAGTAAAGTTTGACAATATTATATAGGATATGGAATCTGATTGACTGTATCAAGTTTGAAATATTGCACCTTACATTAAATATCTTTAGAGGAAAGAAGAATTTTACCCTCTGCAGAATCTCTATCTTATCTGCTAGTAGTAGCAGGGACTCTCAAGTATTTCAAGAAAGCAACAAAGTTAGTTGACTACTTGTTGTGACTTTTTCGATGAGTTGTGAATTTTTCAAATAATTGTGACTTTTTCAATAAGTGGTGATTTTTTCAAAGAGTTGTGACTTTTCCAAAGTGTTGTCACTTCTTGAAAAGGTCATGATTTTTCAAATAAGACACAAAAAAGATTTGTTCATACTACCCTTTGTTGACATAAATAGAGGAACTTTCTCTCATTTTTCAACCACAATTTTTTCTAATCATCTACTCTTCTTCTTGCATATTAATTTTTTTTTGTGTAATTTATTATCGTTGAGTGAATTCAAAGTTTAGTAAAATATGAGGTACTACTATTTTGATGAAGTAAGCCGTAAGAGGGTATATTTCATAACCTCGAGTACTTGAGGAAAATAATATAATTTTGATGATATAATAATAATTATTTTTTGCTTAATATATACATTAGTATGTAATGTTCCAATATATGAAGTTAATATGATGTAGTCTAAATTTATTTATTTTTGTTAACAATTTCTCTTATGATGTAGATATATGCTTTGGAATTTATTTTTCCAAAATTTAGAGAATTGTCACGATTTGTTTTTGATGCTCAAGACAAAAGAATGTTTTTATTTATCAATGCTACTTGTGTGGTTTAGTTGAAGAAAAATTGCTATTACTATTTAAACATTGCCCTTTTGTTTTACTTATTTACTATTTCTTAATATTTCAATATTTTAGAAGAAAAGTTCATATGACTTGTAATAACGCCAGTTGAAGTTTGTATTAGTTGAATTTTTATTTTTTATTTAATAGCTAATTTTATGAGATAAATATTTTCATTAATGCAAATATTTATTTATATTTGGGTAGGTGTATTTTAAATTGTTCCGAGTTCTTTTTTCTAAAAAGAAAACTCACTACAAATGTGAAAATATAAAATATAGTTGTTCTCGTCACATGTTCATATGATATCTAAACAATTTAACGTAGAATACACATGCAAAGCACATCTGGTTAGATGACAACAAAAATACAAAACAAATATTGTCTATAAGGTAATATTAGTGAGATGAGACTAATTACATGATTGAACTTCATCAAATTGAAATAAATATATACATAATTACATTTAACTAATAAAGTTTTTCATTAACCATTTTCATAGGTTTGCGTGAATAAGAGATATATATGACGATCAATATTGAACATTCACAGAAGAATCTGTAATATTTTTTGCTAAGCTTATTATTCAAATCTTCGCTTAAATAAGCAAATACTATTTACTATAACATATATTTTTAAAATTGATAATCACGTGTCAAAAAACTAATATATATGAAAGACAGTAGAAAAAAAATAATAACTTAGGTGCGACGATCTAGAGTTGTGAAGGCAAGTTAGAGCGTGTTAATTAAGTGAGATCGAAGTTGCATGTGGAAATACATGACATCTCAGACATATACTGTTTGCAGTTTATAAGGCTATGAATATCTTCTTTAACGGAATGTGCAAGAGTGTAAGAGACGGATCAAAAGAAGTACTGATTAATAACCCTTCGGGATGATCCAGTTGTTTGAGCTTGAGATTTTCATGTTAGAGATCTCAAGTTCGACATCCCTTGTCTTTGAAAGCAAGGGGTTTGCCTTCTGGGTTGAGCTCATCGCACTGGGCTTGCTTGGTGCGGGTTACCTCTCCTGTGTGGTTTGTGAGCTATTGCATAGAAACAAATGTTTTACCATGTGCGCACCCAAAGAGTAATGGCTGCAGATTTTTCTTGTCATGAAAAAAAATACTAATTGATAAAAGAATATTAACACCAATCACTACTATTTAAAAATAAGACGTATAAATTGAAAAATAAAAAATATCTAATAAAATAGTATTCACACCAATCGATCCATAGTTCCAGACATATAAAATGGAACATATATAGGAGTAACTAAGGAGTAAAATAATATTCTTGCCAACCGATTCATAGTTCCTATATATTTATGTATTACTTCAAAATGTATGAATCATACATGTTGCCCAACATTGTCTCTGTCAAGGTTGTATATCGTTTTTCAGCCGAAAGCTTAATTTTATGTGATAAGAATAAAGATGCCAATTAGTAAACAAATAATAATTAGATTTGAACTTTTTGTTTTTGTTTTTTCGACCGGTGTCTGAAACTCATATTGCAGCTCCAACTAAATGCAGATTTCTTACTGCATGGCCTATTTGGGAGGGGGTTACTCCCTACAAGATTTTCTCTATATTCAGGCTCGAACCCGAAACTTCTGATTAAGGGTGAATCAGTCTCACTATTGCACTACTGAATATACCTTCTACTTACCACATTAGCAATTGTTAAAATACAATTTTGAATTTTGTTTGGATGATTGTTACACATTTATTTCATAAGGTATCGTATAATTTTAGTAAAATAAATTAGGTAACATCCCACCCATAAGTCAATTAAAGTTATGAATAATGATGATTCATGAACATTGTGCGGCGGTCGGTTTATGTGTTTTATTCACTCACTATTATACACATGATGAAAGCCGAAATCTATGACTTCTCAATTGTTTTTTTTTTCAACCTTTTCATATTTGTTCTAATCTTTATATATAAAAACCTAATTAATTAGTATAAGATACAGAGAATTTGCACAACTACGCTTATTCACTTTACTTTCACTCTAATCTAAGCTTAGCTTTTTTTTTTGAACTAAAATATAGACATTGTTTTTTGAATAAAGCTTCATGATGACAATTCCATGCATGTTTTCATGCAAAAAAGGGAAGCTTAGATCATTATCTTTCAACTTTTGGAAATGCATGTCAAAAGGTGAGTTTCATTTTGGACTATACTAGATTCACAATAAAGAGTGTTTTTTCTGTCTTTTATTTCAGGCCTGAAGCATGTTCTTTTCCTCTTTTTGGATAGAAACTAAAGTAGTAGTATTATATCGTGTTCGGAGTAAAAAAGCCAACTTTTTCTTCCAAAATGCAGAAATGGCTTTTGAATTATTTTTTTCTACGAAAATTGGATAATGAGATCCTTTCTTAATTTTAACATCGTTAGCGACATCTAAAATTTGATCTTAGTACTTCCTCTGTTTTAATTCATGTGTCCATTGGTACGTTATTTAACTAGATACAAAATTTAAAATAAATTATTTTAGACTATGTATAGTGCTATTTTTGTTGGGAGAGTGAGAGAATTAAATCTCACATTGGAACTAGAAAGAAAAAGAACTTGTTTGTAAGGTGTTGGATAATTACTTGGCTATTCTTGATGGTGTGAGGTTTTCTATTTTTTTTTTTAAATTGTGTGAATTTGGTCTAAATTAAATAATATCATACCGTGTTAAGAGCATTTTAATTGATCATTTAAAGATTGATGTGCCTACCTTACATGTTTAGATGCAGAGAAAATTATTACTCTTAATTATTCAGTGTTTAAATTTAATTAAAGACAAGGAATTTTTAGTAATCAAATATATGTATTCATATTAACACATTTTAATCTTGGAAAAAGTTCAAAGTACGTAGCATTCACACTAGGAAAGTTCCTATGAGTAAAAATTTTATTGAACAAGTATTTGCAAGTATTTTTATGTAAAAGGTACTTGCGCACATTCATAATCTAATTTTTTTTAAAAATGTTGCAAGAGAATTTAAGACTAGATTCCCTTCACTTAGCATCAACATTTAGCATTAATTAATTAATAGTAAGATTTAAGTGAAAGTACGGCGTTCCACATATATAATACTATGCTTCTATAGTCTAAGTGAAAGGAATTAGGCATTAATTAGTCCACACTAATTACTTGCGTGGGCCCTTCTTCTTAATTAATTACCTACCCTTGCCATGCAAAAGAAGCAATTAATTAATTACTAGCCAACTTAGTTCAGCTAGCTAGCTATAGCTACACATAATCAAAATTCTACTCGCTATGTATATATAGCTCCTTAAATTAATTAATTAGGCATCATTTTGCTCGGACTCTCCAATATTGTTATCGTAAACTTATCAAAGTTCGATTTATATTGATTGTGTATATATAGCTACCGTTTTAATAAAATGAACAAAACACACAATAAGAAATAAATCATGCTTTGATCATTATATTTCTAATCCTTAAATTATAATTTCAATATAATTTGTTTTCGAACCAAGCGATCCCTAGCTATACACATATTTCATAGATTAGGGAGGAGTAAAGATATAATTGAAGATTAAACTTAGTCCTTAAAACACATAAAATTCATATTTTCCCATTACTTCACCACTATATATTATATATAGTTCATAAATCATAACAAGCAATAAATTGAAATACAAAAAATAAAATAAAATTGAAAGCCCCACAATAAAACCACAAGATAGAGCTATTGCATAGGAGCAAAATCCTGTGCGCACCCAAAGGATAGCAGCTGCGAATTTTCCTTGTGATAAAAAAAAAAATATAAGATACGTCTCTATCCCTTCTAAAATTAAGCTTATACCATTAGATCATAGACTGAGACAACACATATTTATTTATTTCCTTATATTCTCAACAATACTCATCACTTGCAAGCCTGATTCTTTTTCATGGTCCAAACACGTACAGGGATGTTCATACTCAGGACCTTTAATTTGTTAGCTGGCTCTGATACCATCGTCATGCATATTGAAAGTTACTTTTCCTGCTTATACTCTTCCCAATTACTTTCATCATGTTGAGGTCCACCACTTGAAGTAGAATTTCCAAAATGCGACCCAGAATATTTCATAAAATCTTCTTCTTCATCTTCTTGATAATTATAATTAATACTTACTTGTTGCTGCTCATCATAAACTGGCAATTCCACTGATGATTGCGAAATATCAAAAGACGATCCTGATGATGAATACTGATAACAAGTACTTGGTGAAACGTCGAAATTCAAATCAATATTATTGTCACTACGAAGTAACAAATCAGCATAGTGATGAACATTAGGGTAATTCTGTTCAAACGTATTAGTTGATGACGTGGCAGGTGTAAATTGATGTTGATTAAAGTATTGGAATTGTCCTTGAACTCTTTCAGGGAAATTGAGTTTAGCTTTGTTTCCTTTGAATCTAAGAGCAGCTTCATCATAAGCAAGTGCTGCACCTTCTGCAGTTTCAAAAGTACCAAGCCAAACCCTAGCTGCTTTTTTTGGGTCCCGAATTTCTGCTGCCCATTTACCCCATGGTCTTTGACGAACTCCTCTATACCGCCTTCTTTCTGAATTCCCTATGTACATAAATTATTATGAGATTAAGTGTCCATTTGGATGGACTTATTTTAGGTCTTATTAAGCAATTTTGAAGTGTTTGGGTAAAGTTAAAAAGTGCTTATAATAAGCACTTAAAAATAAGCCAAAAGCCATAAATTAGAAATCATAATTAACCTATGGCTTTTGGCTTATAAGTCATAAGCCAAAAGTTAATCCAAACAGGCCCTAAATAACAAAGTTCACATGATAAACATCAAGCTTCTAGGTTCACTCATAAAAAATAATCAGGTCTGCACGTGAGGGGCCAAGCAATAAAAATATTCAAGTAAATAAAAATATCTTCTCTGGAACAACTTAAATTTTTAGATGAGACAATATTCACATAGAAATAAGATCTTGTTCTTTTTTTATCCTTAAGCTATACTTTTTTTTTTGGTTTTCCACCCGGTTTCGGAGCCCACATTGGAGCTCCGACTAAATCCTGATCGCGCACTATAGGGCCCATTCGGGGATAGCGCTCCCAACTGGATTTTCCCCATAACCAGGGCTCGAACCCGAGACCTCTGGTTAAGGGTGAAGCACTCTCACCAGTGCACCACAATCCATGTTGGTCTCCTTAAGCTATACATGGAAGATAATATATATACCTTGATCTTGAATAGACGATTGAGATTGATTTTGCTGAGTAGATTGTGGAATTAGGGTTAGTGGATCAACATGCACGGCGTCCACGGAGGAATCACCACCAGCAGAAGAAGAAGAGTTACCAATGACTTGAGAGAGTGCAGAAACCATAGCAGACATGTCTTGTTGAGATCGAGTTGATGAGTATATTGGGAATATATTACTAGTGTCTTTTTCTTCTCTTTCATTATTAGAGCCTGATCTTTTCATCTCTTCGATCTAACAAAAACATTCAAACAAGAGCTTAGCTAGCAGCCAGCTATATTACTAAAAATTAGTAAATGAGGTGAGAAAAAGAAGTGAGCTAGGAAGGAGGAGTGAAGAAGATATTAGGGTTTACTACTCTAGCTTTTTTATGAACTTAATGTGAATACATACTAGTTATGTGGAAAAAAATATACTCTATACGGTCCAACTTTATTTTTTTTGTTTTGGAGACTAGTACAATATTCAACTTTGTCTGCTTTCTGCTTTTGTTTTTATTTCATATGCGGCATCAGAATATATACTCATTACATTTCGATTTATATGGAGCAATTTGACCAAAAAGGGACTTTAATAAGCAAAATGGAATATTTCTGAAAAAATTGTGGTCATAATATGTGGATGACTTAGAGCGTGTTTGAATTGAGTACTTATTTTAAATACTTTTGTATAGTTTGAGTAAAATAAAAAATATTTTTAAGTATTTGTTCAAATTTTTGATACGTTTTTTTTTCTTCCAAATTTTATAAAATTAGAATAAACTTATTTGGCAGTAACGTTTTAGATATTATTTTACAAAAAAAAAATCAATGGCAAAAAGACAAAAATCGGATGAATTAAATAGACATACAATGTTACTACCAAATTTACTGCCAAATACATTATATTAATTTGTTACTCAGAGACACATTTTTAAGCTAAAACGTTATTAACAGTAACATGTAATTTTAAACAAGCACTAACATTTGTGGCTATAAAAATTTTCTAAGGGATAAAAAAATTAAAAGTCATGTTGAGTTCTTTTGAAATTTTAAAAGCGTGTCATTTTTCTAATTAAAAAAAACATCATTACTTATTTAATTTGAAGGGAGGGAGTATATGATTGTATTAGCTTAGTGAATTTGAAGAAGAGTTTTTACAGAGAAAAAATTCCCAAATTTTCAATTTGATTTAGTAGTGTATTAGTTAATGGTAGAAAAAAATAATAATGAAAAAACAATAGTTTAACCAAGAGAATGTTTAAGTTCTGCTTACAGCCTTAAACATGACAGTTACAACGGATAACGGACAACTGAAGGTAACTGTAACAGAAAGGAGATTGGAATTTGCAAGTATAAAGAGCAACGGACTTACGTTTTTTTATCAACAAAATCAATTACAAGACTATGCTGATGAAAGATATCAGCTTAATCTTCTGGGCAACATGAAGCAAAATTTTAGTCTAGAGAGATGGACATTTATATGTACAAGTCTTGTATGATCGATCACAAAGTCGGCTGTATCTTTCTGAACCGCATGTATTCCAACAATTGAGAAGGTAATTCTGCTAAAAGCGATTGAACGACTGAGACATCTCCATCTGCGAATCGAAGAAAAGGCATCACATCAAACAGATGCATAATTTTCTGAAAGCTCTTAAAGAATGTTTTGTTTGATTATCTTTTTCTATTCACCGAGAAATTTATAATATGACCTACTTTGTACATCACGGAGGGGAACAAATTGTACTATATCACGAACAGCAACTCGTCCAGTTGTAGATTCTAGCCTCTCTCCTTTATCAGCATCCAATATCTGTAAAAAGGAATCCACAATACAGCTAATGTAAAATGGATGACATAAAACGCAATGCTTGCTGAGGAAACAAGTTGTTGCACTTGCATACCTCCATTTCCTTAAAGTCTGCACCTCCAACCCCAACAATTAGAATTGACAATGGCAAATCCGCTGCCTGAACAAGAGCGTCCTTTGTTTCTTGGAGATCTGTTATTACTCCATCCTGGAATTTTTCTATAATATAATCAGAACAGGAAGACATAGGACATTCAGTTATAAAAAGAAAACGTCCTCAATGGATTAACCCCAACTCAAATTAGATAGAGTTTGATTTCCACTGTGAAAGGATCTATGAACTATAACTGTGACTGGTTTAACTCAAGACAATAACAGATGATGGTTAGCATTTCACTTGAAAGGTCAAAAAAAAAAATACTCATCAGGAAAACGGAGGAAGATATATAACATAGAAAATGAAATGTACCGTGATAATTAACAAAACGAAATACTTCCGCTCACTGTTCGTCAAAGACTGACTTGCTATATGTGCAGCAGAAGTAATCACTGGTCCAAATAAAGTTGGACCTGCAAGTGAAACATTATGAAGGGCACTAATGTATGCCATCATGATACCCTGGATTCCTTCCACCTAGAGTTAAAAAAAGGGCTGAAATTTATAAAATGAATAAGATACAGAAAGCTAAAGCAAGTCCATAAATGTGGAAGTACATAAGGCTCTTTAGGTACCTCACAGTAAGTACTGCTACCGTTTAAGTTGAAGCAATGAGAAACTGGGCCATCAATTGGCCGTGCTCCAAACCCCCAAGCAGGAAAACGTTTGTCTGAATCATAAAACTGCAATACCTCCCCAACATCCAGGATTGCCTGAAAGTGGGATTCTGGTAAGTATCTTACTTCATATGAAGGGAAATATTATTACAACTGAGAATATTTTCTTACTCTCTGATAAGCATTTGGTCGTCCTGAAGGGTCAATATAATGTAATGAATCAGGGAGCCGTGGATTTCCATTGGAAGCTGACAAACAATAATTCAGGCAAAAAAGAATACAGGCTCAGATACAAGTTAAGCAAGAATACAAACATTAACATACATAACTTTTTTTTAAAGATAAGGGTAACTGCGTATTCACAAAAGGTTCATCATCAAAAAAATGATGAGCATAGGCCACTTATTTTTTTCTGAATAATAATCGTCTGTGTATACATACGATACAGAAAATTATTGAGAAAATGTAATAATTTTCCAGGGTCTTTTGCATAAGAGGGGTGGGGTGGGGTAGGGGGTTAGGGCAGATCAGGATGAGCTTCACATCTATAACTCTTGTTATTATTTCTGGTAATAATAATAATAAGAGTTGACAGCAGAGGCATCAACCTTTGGTGTCTCAATCCAGCCCCCTGTGCATCCTAATAAGGAAGAGGTTGGAATTTGTCTAAATAAATTGTACCATTGATGAAGACGACAAATATGAATTCCATGCTTAGCTATGGAAACAAAGAAAGACTTGCGAGAATCTGTTTCTATATATATGTACATATCAATGCACAACCACATACCAGTAAAGTCAATGGCCACCATGAAGTTGAGTTCATAGCCAAACGCCAAGTAATCAAGGAATGTATACTGTATTTTCTCAGAATAGCTTTCCACGAAAAGTTGACTCTTTAGAACCTGGATAGAAATCATGTGATTGTCATGATCAAATAAGCTTAGCTGGCAGTCGCGTTGTCTGATTAACGAGCTCTTTACCTTGTTTTCTTGTTTTGGTCCCATAGCAGTTGGTATAAAAAGATTTGCACCAGTACCCGCAGAATGCAACTTTTCTAAATCTAATAGTGACTTCTGAATCTTTCTGACAATCAGTAGAAATACTGTCAGCTTCCCGTCTGTAGAGGTCAGAAATGAAGAAGAGACGAAAAAGCTTACCCAATTAAACTATGCTTGCCATTGCTATTGAAGTCATAACACTCGATAATTAATGGGTTCTCCTGCATCAATTCAAATGTTTCTAAATGGAAAATCAAAGAACAAACATTGTGCCATGCGTCATACCATATATAGAGTAAATGATAATTTCCTCGGGGGAAAATATATTATCAATCACATCTTTTAAAATAAATGAATTCATAAAGTATAGCCCCTCAAAATCAAAACAATTAGATACTTTGATGAGTAAAGTTCGTTTGTATTGCACAGAAGGTAAGATCCCATAGACATCTACAGAATCCCATCAACACAAGATACTATTGCTAATGCAATCATAAAGTCAAAAAAAGACAGCTGATTTCAAGTTTTAGAGAATAGATGGGTGAAATATTATCTGTAAGAGAACAAAAGATCGCCAAAAGTGAGTTTGGAAGTTTCATCATTTAAAGTATAAATTTATTCTTCTGCACAGAATTCATATGGAAAAATACTAGCAATGTTTTCTGAACTTGCCTAAAGACCTAGAAAAAGGTCAGCACATTGCCCCTATAGCTCATAAGATACCTTATTTACTTGGAATATCATATAGTTCCCGACCAAGAAAAAAAATCTTTAAATGATTTTTTACCCTCTTTTTCAGGGTTCTATTATCCCAGGAAACATAACACAATCTTAAGAAAATAGAAAATTGATCACTCAAAAAAGCATTGTCTTGTACCTTACTTCCAATTTGTTGAATTTTCAAGAACACCGGTTTCCAGGTGGGTGAATGATCATTTTTCATCACTTCTGTTTTGCAAATTGGAACGACAATTCCACTTTCAGTAGTTTTGGATACCACCAGAAATGGATCCTGCCAAACGCAAAAGAATTATGTATATCAGCAATTCAGCATCATATGATTCAAAATGATAATAGATAAATACTATTCTGATGAGTTTTGTACACTTTTTGAAAACAAATCCTTCGATTCCAATTCTGAACATCTTAATTTCAACTCGACAGTAGTCTTTGAGCTGATACTTTCTTCAGCAAAAATTGTAAGCTTGCCAAACTTCCGTGCATGTGCTTGACCAGAAAATTGTTCGCCACTTACAAGGTCCATGGTCAGGGATCTGTCAGATTTTGTGACAATCTACAAGAAAATATGTTTAACATTCACTTGATTAATAGAAAAAATAACCTCACAATTACAATGACATAAACTACAATGGCGAACACCAGAACTTACTTGAATCCAAAGATAGTTGGAAAGAATAGTTTTAAGCAAGTTACACAGAGATGAAATATAAATAGGTTCAGTGCTTGTAACCTTATCCGACAAAAAAATTCATAACCTCTTGAAAGATAAAGTAAATGGTATGTATGGAAAAGCAGATAGGCAACGCTGTAGCTACCCACCAACAGGAAATCCATATCGAATAGTGGCAAAAATGTTATTGCACCCAAGTAGGTATTGACAATTGGACTGTGAACAATCTATTCCAGGTCTCAACTAAATAGTGGAGCGCATATCCATAACCAAGTACTACACAATGTAATTAGTAGAAAAAACTCGAGCTGAAATGTGTCTTCGCTTTACTGTTCAGTCAGCAGACCAATAATAGCCTCAGTAGTAAACCCGTTGTCTACACTTCTAGCAGAAAACTATGGCGATAATACAATTTCAGGAAGAGAAGTTGTGATTGAAAAAGGTTGAACACCTGAGCCAATGTGCAACTGGCCTCACCAAGAAAGTCCTGCTCCTCCAGTTTAAGCATCTGCATTAATTATATAAACTTCCATGATTTGTAGGATCTTTTCTGTGAAAGCACTTGAATGAGCATTAAAAGCAAATGATTTTATACCATGTATCCTTTCATTTTTTTAACAAAATATATAACACATGACTGTATCTTCTACTCTCTAATAGCATTTGCAAAGACAATGCATTAGAAATTTTCCATAATAGGCAAACAAAAGCAAATTCAAAGCGTATGATGGGTGCTCATATATAAGATGTGAAACTATTTTCCCTAGCTCCAATTAGATAAGAATTTAATAGAGAGCAAGAGAAAATGAAACCATAAATCTGGTTAGTTGTACAAATTATTTTTACTATTGATCTACTTTTTGTTTTAACAACTGATATTATCCACGGTGTACGTGAAGCAGTGACTCAATTTGAAAGATAAACATCACGGAGACAACTAGCTCCTAAGAAACAGAATATGTAGGACTTCTGAGACCAAGTAACTGCAAGGATCTCAAAAAGAAAGGCTCTCTTCAAGTATTAAAATGGAGGGGATACTTTTCACGTCTCGCCAGAGATGCCAAAAGAATGGGATTGTCAAATTAGAAGAAGACAGCTAAAAAGTGGCACGCGTAACTTAAAGGCAGGTGAGGTATGTCTAACTTAAAGTCAGGTGCTTATGAAATAGTCAAGGTTCTAACTGTTACAGCAACACCAAGAGAATTGCTTGAAGGTTTGGAACCCTTCCGTAAAAAGCGAAAAACATGACAAAGCTACAATGATCTGTAGCAATTACACCCAATATTATTTTTTAGCATGCTGCAAATATGAACTGTTGTTTTATGCATCATTCGTGTAAGTTATTGAAGGTGCATGTACACACACAAAAAATTCATGTACACATTATATATGCAGCTGTTTTACAACAGAGGTGACATGTTGATTTCAAAATCAAGCACATAAAGCAGCAGAGTAAACAACAAAAAAACATGGATTTGGACATTGTAAAGCACTCGGTATATAGCACATTAATTTGTTCAAAACACACTTCTATTAAGTCTTCTCCATATAATCAGCTTCAAGGTTCATGTAAAACATAAGTAGCTGTGCTTTCTATTCCATTTTATATGACATACCTTTCTTTTTAGTTTGTCCCAAGAAGAAATTTTTCTAAATTCAACTCTGTAATTTTAAACTTCCTATTTTACTCTTAAAAGGCATGCTCTTATAACCATAAAAATGGCGTACATATTTAAGATCATAAGTTCAAAGGATACTTTTGGTATGTGTGAAAAGTCTTTTTATCTTCTCTTAAACTATGTTAGGAGCCGGACACCACCATATGAAAGATAGAGGAAAGTTCAAATTTGCCTCTGAACAATCTGGATATGCTTAATTTTGCCATCCAGTTCACATTGGTTCCTCCATACCCTTGCCATTAGCAAATCATATTGTATTTTCCCTTACCATTAACTAAGCTCCTACATGAATATCTTAGACTCCATAAGTGAAAATTCTTCGAGAAAAAGGAACCAAATTTACTCTTCAACTTTTGTCTATGATTAATATTACCCTCAAGTTGGAGTGGTGTTAGGATCAAGGGCAAAAAACTTGACTTTTCTCTAATGATGGGGTGGGAGTGGAGGAGGGGGGAATATTACACCAAAATTCTAAGCGCAAAGTTGCTCAATTTCGGATGGACACAAATTTGATATGTTCCCCTATAAAATAAAGCTGAGAGAGGATTAACTAATTCAAAATTACAGGTTTGCCTGATATGATGACCACTGGTCAATTAATAACAAGACAAGGAAAAACTGTAATTATAATTAACAAAATTTTAGAGGGAGCAACATAAATACCTTGACATCTTGATTATGAAATTGAGTGTCAATATCATACACACGGAACCTGAAATAAAGGCAAGCTTGTCATATTATATTTGCTTGACAGAAACCAGGAAATAGAGTATCAAGACTCACACCAAATTCTGCACCGTCTCAAAATAATAAGCCATAGTATATTTTGTAATCCACTTTGGGTTCAATGAGTTCAGAACTACTTCAGTACGGGTAAGCTCTTTCAATGAACCATCTTTTTCTTTTGAATAAAGAACTGCCATAGGGTCACTCTGTAACAAACAAATCCTCAGTTAAGTTAGTAGCATGTTTATATTTTAAAGAAAGTACGTGAAATTTTGTTCACAAATGCAGCACCAAGAAAGCAATGAAACTGCACAATATTTATGACTTAACCCCTAGAGTCTATAATGTCCAAAGCTAGTAACATGTCTATATTAAAAAATGGACTACGATGCTTGAAGATACAAGATGTCTCATATTGACAAGGCATAATTCATACATCTTTAAAAATACCATTTATCAAAAACAAAGGGATAAAAGAGAATTCGTAATTTATATAACTAAAATATTTCCAAAGTCCAAAGAAATAGTTTCCAGAGAACTATGAGTGATGCTTAGATGACTATACTTCTTAGATAGGTGGACGTTAGTCCTTTTAAATATTAAAAAGTACCCAACACAATATCGAAATACAACTTAGCCAGTCAAACATCAAAGATGAGCTCAGAGCATACACCACACAGAAATCAAGAAGTTCTAGCTGGTCCAGGACCTAAGTTGCTCGAACTCAGGTGTCGGTGTCCGATATGGTGTAGATCTAGAGGTCGGATCCTTCATGATTCAAATTTTAAGATTCGGGGGTATGGATATGGATGCGGGGATTCACCTAAAAATAATTCAAATATATAAAAATAAATTATAAAACATGCCTAAACTATTTAGAAAGAAAGGCATGCACGAATCTTTGAGAGCAAGTTTGAATTTGTAATTATTATTAAGTACAAATGTATCTCCATATTGTTTTTTGGTGTAACATGGCTATTGCAAATGATATAGAGGCCAGAATAGACTTCTTGAGTTCATTGTACATTCAACAGCGTTGTTGAATCGTTAAAGCACCTTCTGGCTGCAGACTTCTTTAATACACCTATCTTTTAATGATAAAAATCACATGCCTAAATTATGATTTCACCCTAGCTTTTGTTTTGATTTCAGCAACCATTGTGTTGAGTCTTGAATTTCTCTATCGATTTTGGTCCAAGTACCCAAAATTGATTGTATATCCAGTTCGGTCCCAACACACACCCATATCGTGTCGACACGGGTGCATGACACCAAAAAGAAGAGTCTGTGCAACTTATTCAGGACTGCAAACCCAAAACCCAGTGTACTAATTATGGGCTTGTCCAGCAAGCAATATTTTAGAAGTTACCTGTACAAAGTAAATCAAAGACAAAAATGATATCAAGCTAGCAGGCAATACTCATATTACATGAAAATAACCTCTATGCTCGGTACCATTTTCTCGAGTATAGTTCCATTAAACTATATGGTTTACAGGGTGTCTTTAGAAGTTAGATTTGGAGAGTGAAGGACATTAGGCCGAACAGATGATATTCTGGGAGCGTTCATGTATGTAATAATACTGACAACATCTGTTCGGAAAAAATAAAACAAATTCCGAAGCAAGCATTTAATGTACCCTCATATTGGAAAAATGAAGCAATTCTTATTCAACAACATTATAAGAATAAATAAAAATCAACAACCATACTCAACACTAACAAAGATGATGATTCATACGATACTCCTGTTCTACTATATCACAACATACGAAAGTCAGCACTATCATTTACATAATCTAACACAAGTCAAATAAGCGACAAACCTTGGAAAGCACATCACGATCACGTAAGCTGGTAGCAGATAGAGACAACTGCAAATGTACAAATAAAGAAATATATTGTTTTTTAAAATCAATACTGAAAAATGAAGAGCAGATATTAATTATAGATAATGACCAAACCACTATAACGGTAAGCAGTTTGTACAGAGTGATAGAATTGCAATATGATGCTGATAATAAAACAGTAAATGAAAACCTGCATTATCAGTGTACATATGGACTGGATGAGGTAGCGTGCTTCACAAATAACCGCACCGCAATATTTATCTATTCATGAAAGTATTAGGTAAAACCGTAAAAGAATATATTACCTTTCTATACTTGAGTTGAATAGGTACAAAAGTACTTTGCATTTCCATCTCGCAATTGTTTAACTATAGCCATTAAATTGTACTTCTTTTCTAAGAATTTCTTCTATTTATTAATATCAAATGTGTGGGAAAATGTTGGAGATATTTTATGTTAATATTACAAATAATAACATTAAATTGCATGAAATATTATTTTTAGTGGCTACAATGGTGAAGGTGGCCATAGTTTCGCGTGTATATCTTGAATCAACTATCTTATGATCTACCCACTGATTAACCCAATAATAGGTCAAGTTATTAACCACTAACGGATGATCTCAAGTTCTTACAACTTCATTGCCCCACTAAACTCTTATTTATTCGATGTAAGAAATTCTATGCTTATAAACAAGAGTTTTTCTGCATCGTGATGATAATTTAAAAGTATAATAGTGTGCATCAAAAGTGAGATGTGATCGTGCAAAAAAGTTGTGAGAAAGAAAAAGCCTAAGCCTAAGCCTCCAACATATTTCCCATAAAAGAGCAGGTATTACTTGTGGGAGAAAGGGTCTTTGTACAAGAGCTTTGGACTCAACTAGTCCAGAGTTTGTTGAGTCTAACAACATCGAACTAGTTGTTGTATCCTAGTTCCTAGAAGAGACAAGTTGAAGAATTAATGCTATACCAATGAAAATATAGTGCAGTAGGTGTGGATCTTCAAAGAGAGCATGATATCCATGTTTCAACCTACAACATTTGTTCTTTTTCTTCTTTTTTCCAATTGTACTTGTATTTAGTCAACATCGACAGGCATTTAATTTCCTTCAGAAATAATCTAGATGAAAGTTAACCACTCACAATGAGTACCTAGTTATAGTACGAGTCCGGATGTAAGGAGTCCATGTCCATTTTGATCACCAATCAAATTTAGAGAGGGACATCTGATCGAGCTAGTGAATTAGTAATCACGGAGTAAGTCAGGTTTTCAAACGGTCAAATGCTAATTCAACTTGGAGTCCAATCTGGTCAATGGAATTTTCTTCCCAAATTATCACAATTCAACCACAAACCGGTAATACAGTGACAAATAAAGTGTAGTAGGCCTGAATCTGCTTAAAGAGAGCAAGATATATGTGTCTTTGTCTCACCCTAACAAATTTGTTTGTTTTTTTTTCCTTCTTTTCAATTGTACTTGTATTTTCCGACATATACAGGCATCCAAACTCCATTTATAATCTAGCATAAAATCAGCCACTCACAACAATTAACTAGCTATAGTACAAGTTCAATTTTAAGGAGTCCCTGCCTATTTCAATCACCAAAGGGATATCTAATCAAGCCAGTTATTCAAAATCACTGAGTAAGTCAATTAACAGTCAATGCCTATTAACTTGTAGTCCAATCTGCTCAAATGAATTTCCTCATCGAACTATATCATAAAATTCAACCATAAACCGAGAAACTAACTCCTCAAAATTAATTTTACACTGGTTAACAAAACATAGAGAAAATGAGATGTGAGTATAATTAAACAACATTGAATGAAAATCGAAGTAAATAGAGAGAAAGAGAGAGCCAAGTGCCTCGATCTGAGAGTAGAGGCCTTGGTAACCGCGAGACTTAAGGAAAGCATCGACGGCTTCGTTAGGGGCGTTTGGTTGATTTCCTTGGTTAACTCCGGTACCGCCGACTGCCGACTGTCCACCGGCAACATCAGAGCAGCAATTTCCCATGGCCGCCGCTTTCAAAGAGATACAATTTCTCTCTCCTTTGCTGTGTGTTTCTGTGTAATATATATTTGTAACGGCTGTTCAACAATGGATTTTAGCAGAAATGAGACAACTTTGTGGGCCACCCCACTGACTCGGTTTTTCCGTTTAAACAAAAGCGCGTTTTTTCCAGATTAAAGTATGACTATTTTAAGTGTTTCGTTCCAAGAAAAATAAGGAAAAATAAATAGCAAATAATAAACCAGAGCAGAATGATAAGTACTCCTCCTCCTTAATTAGAAGTCTCAAATTCGAGTCTCCTTGATTTTGGAGTCACCTAGATTCACAGTTTTTATTGCTCATTCAATGTACAACCTCTTGATTCTTGAGATTAATTCTTTCAAAGTTTTCGAATTTGATTTAAAGATTAAGCAAGTGTCATTTGTTTAAGATATGACATCCGAGTGATCTCTACTGGAATATGAAACCCAAAGACTCACATTTCTTCTTTCTTGGTCAACAACCAAGTCCGCATTTACAACAAATCTCTCTTTCTTATACTTGGATAATGCTTGTTTTTTCACACACCTACTTTTTGATAACAAAAAAACAAAAGAAATGAAGTTCTTTTTCTTTTTACATCTTAGAAATTTCAAAATGAAATTCAGAGAGCTAACAATTTTCTCATTTTTTTATGATTTACTATTTGATGTCCGCATTGAAGTCGAACTAATTTGTATTTGAGTCATGTAGAAGGGAAGCTCTTCCTATCAAAGACTTTTTCATATTCAGAGTTCGAAATCAAATTATTTAACTAAAAGAGAAACGACTTCGTTCACTACATTACATTGCATCCTTTGTATTAAAGAGAGCTAATAATAAACTTTCGATTTAAATTTTATATCCAAAGATTTTTTTTCTTCTCTTCTCTCTGCCTATCAAAACAAATACTAATCCTCTAAATCAATCTACTTATGTTACATGTTTAAGTCTTCGGAAATCATTTTTTTCACAAAATATTTCATTTAGACACTCGAATCAACTGACTTTATTTCGATTAAACACCTCAACTCCTAATAAGATATTGTTCCAACTAGACACTTTTGATCAAATTTTGAAGAAAAAAATTATGTATTTTCATTCGTCTATTAAATAGTTAAATCAACCATATAAAATATGTTATCTCCTTTGATTATATGCATCAATCTCAAGTAAAAATGTATTAGGTTTACGGTAAAAGCGAATGTGTACAATTGAAACTTGATATATTTTATATTACTTAATACACGAATGAAAATATACGCAAAAGATCTTTCAAAATCTGAATTAAAAGTGTCTAATTGAAACACTTTATTAGGAATTGAGATATTCAATTGAAACATAACTTAATTCGAGTATTTGAATAACTAAATAATACTTAGTTTAGAAAATGTCCAGCGCTAAGTGACCCTACATGCTGATTAATTATTGTATTAGTTTAGAAATTAAAGACCATGTGAATTGACATGTAAGCATTGCAAAGCTTTTTGGAAGCAACACTTTTTTATCTGCTCCACTTTGTTGCATGTAATTATAGAAATTGGACGACTTCTCTGTCTCCATGTTAACTCTCTTTAATTTAATTAGTGTCAATGATGTTTAATAACCAAAGTCTAAATGGAACAACCCACGAAAGTTTAAAGAGTTTGCCACTATACTTTCGTAAAAATACTATTCCCGCCGTTTCTCTCCTTCCACTTGAATAAAGAAATGAATATTCGCTTGCAGTGCCTCTTAGTCTTTTATTTTAATATGTTCTTGAATGTCTACGACAATTTCTTAATAAAGACAAGTCTTTTTCGATGTTGAGAGATATCCTTTCCTACTTACTAAATCATATCATGGGAAGCACAAAGTAGTTTACCCGATAAATTGAGTTGTTGGCCATGTAACCCACGCCTGAAATTACTATCAAATTTACATGCATGGGTCATTATTATTAAATAAATAGACAACACAATCATCCTCCATCAAATTAGTCTTTTCTTTAAAAGAAAGCAACCAAAAAGCCAAATTAATGAAGTGATCTATACATCTGGCAAGCCTTTTTTACTTTTTAGAGTGTGATTGGTGTAGACCTAGACCTCTTCATGGAAATTCATTCGTTTATTGAGAGCAAATGTAAAAGTATTTTGCCCACGCCACAACATTCAATATATATAGTACTAAATTTTGTCAAGACTTATCATGGTTAAATGATTTAATATTAAATATTAATTAATCATAATTAAATGATAAAATCTGTGTAAATACGCATCTATTATTAAGTTTGTGTATACATCATTCATTTCATGTATGCACTGACATACTAAATAATATGTTTCATCCTTCTCATAATATTATTATTAAATGTAAAACTGATCCACACATTTAAAATCTCTGAGTTTGATATATGATATATCAAAGCTCAGTTTCGAAGGAAATCTTAGTAACTCAATTAATTTTACCTGAACTTTCACCTTGTTAGTGAGGGTTCAATTGTAATCATACACCCCCCACCCGGGCAAATTTGCCCTTCCTCTACCCCCATTTTTCTTTTAAAAAAAGGTCTAGTTTCTGGTCAGCGAACAGGTAAACCACTAGAGATGGGCGTTACTGGTCATAGTGGAGCAGATATAGTTAGATAAGATGTGAATCTGACCTAATAAGACGAATGGCATCCTAATTTTCTCTGGAAGAACACACACTTTTGGATAAAGGTTGTGTCCTGGACAACATCTTTTCCATGCTACCACAGATATCAGGTAACTTAATTCACAAAGACTAGACGATAATAACAACTCTATTTAGTGTCTGGTTTCCCTTGGTGGTGCCTACAGCAGTCAACTAACTGACATACCTATGAGTTAAAAAAGGAGGTAAAATGTTTCTGAATGGTACAGAGCCTTTTTCCACAGCTTCTGCATTCATTTAAACACAGCACAAGAAAAGATGACACTGCTTAACATTTCTTTTTAAATCACCTGCAGTATCAGAGTCCACGCGGTGAATTTCTTTGGTCTAAGACCTCAATATTTCTTTCCGGTGATAACTTCCAAAAATCAATGGGAACAATGAGTGCTAAAATGGAAAGGGAAACACCTTTTTAAGCACCTCAAACGATTTTATGAAATCCAATGTTCAAGTCAGATGATATAGAAATGAGGACTGGGAGGGCATGGTGCCAAACAGCTTTGA
The DNA here is from genome assembly GCF_019186545.1 of Solanum stenotomum. Classification (NCBI taxonomy): domain Eukaryota; kingdom Viridiplantae; phylum Streptophyta; class Magnoliopsida; order Solanales; family Solanaceae; genus Solanum; species Solanum stenotomum. Next base: position 4,653,540 of record NC_064284.1, on the reverse strand, counting down.
AGACTCGCCTATTATGAGCTCTAATGGACAGGCAAGGTTCGTGAGAATTGTACCGTATATCAAATATGTGAATGGCAGGATCAACTGAGCCAGATGTAATGTACAAACCATCAGGTGACCAAGCCTGATTTATAAGAGCCGAGTGTGAGTCACTGCTTTCTTGTTTCCACCCAAAGGAATGGGTCTCTGCTTCCCTTGACCTAAAGTCAAACAAGCGAAGCTGCTTCTCTAAGGTCCTGCAGTGGATTAGAGAAAGCAAAATGAAAATATATCAGCTTATTTAAATTTTCCTGATCAAATTATATATGCTTTTAAGATAATAATTCAAATCAGACTTGTCACATAATGAGAAAATTGTTCAAAAAATAAAACAGGCTTTACACTACGACAACTAAGCCTCAATCCCATACACTATTTGAGGTTTTCTATGTGAATCCTCAATATCCATTTCACTCATTTTGTACCCGTTCTGTTAATGGCATAATTTGTAAAGAGAAATTAGTGCTTTCTACATTTTCAATATAAAAGGTTCTTTACATTTTCTACTAGCAAACAATATTTAAACAAACTAAAGATTCTTGCCAAACACCAGCCCAAACGTAAGTGTACCAATAAAACTAAACATTAATCCCAACTAGTTAATATCCCTGATCAGAGGATCTTTCACTTCCATCGTTTATATCCTTAGCTAAGTTCCTGTGGAGTCTTAGACTGTAGCTCTTTTCTGACAAATTTCTCCCACGTGATTTTAGGTCTAGTTTATCATCTTTTTCTTAAAAGAACCAGTACACACAAAAAAATGTAGATGGTAACCTTGCACTAAGCCAGTGCTATAGAATGAAGTTACAAGTTGTGCAATTCCCTATCATATCTGACATTGCACATGTGCAAAAATACAACACATTGTGTGCTTTGGAGGACAAGTGAATGGGAAATAGCAAGAAAACCCATTACTACGTAAAAGAAATATCTACATAATGAAACATGCACATAATGGAAATAAAGAATATAATATGCACATAATGAACATGTTCATAGAATGACCATAATGGTAACTTACCCTGTCTGAATCATAAATAGATTCAAGTCACATGGATTAGGAAGAACACTCATGCATTTACTTTCTACTTGGTGCTTGTAACCAATTCTCTGAGCTGGTAAATCAAATCCAAATATACGCTTATCGGCACCAGCAGACATCACAACTTTCTTATGCTGCAAACCGGCAACTCCCATTACAGCAGAAGAATGCTGGCAATGCAACTCTTTAGGCTTCCATGAATGTTCTCCATCTTTATTGGTCCACAAGATAACGGCATGATCACAACCACCAGTAACAAAACAGCCCTCCTTCCATGGCATGAACTCTATGTTGTTAATGATCCCTTTGACATGGGGCTTACCCTCCAAGAAATTCACTTGCATATCCTGTTAATACACCAGGATATGAGAACAGAGGACAGATAAAATCTAAAAGTCTTTTGACATAGAGTATGCAAGAGATACAATCAAACGTGACATAACCAAGTGTAAGGCTCGAAAGTATGTAATTGTGAGAATGACAAAGACAAGAAAAACAATGCACCTATAGTTCATAGAGTTTAGGCTGGAGGAGCAACATATAAGTATCGGTCTTACCTGATGGGTTCCCATGGTATTTTATCTTCAGTAGAGGGAAGAGATCTCAGAGTTTTTCTATGTACTTGTATACTTGACAGAGGACATATTACACCCCTCTTGGATGTTTACTTTTTAACTAAGGTCTAAAAATCAAACATGCTGCTGCCTCTGTAATTTTAAATATTGTTTCTTTTTGAAGCAAAATTGTGCAATAGAGAAAGACATAGATCCCTGAACCTTACAGTAATCTCCATTCTTTCCTAAGATTTTAAATCATGATTTACGCATGTTTCTACTACAATAAACCTCGTCCTTATGGCAAAACTGGTCAGTCAACCTGGAAAAAAGAACTAATACTGCACTGACACCACTCTCCAACTCTTTAGCCAATTATCTCCTTCCGAATTTCTTTTATTTCACTTTATGAGATTCCATGAAATATTATTAAGTGGGCATCTAAAAATGTTTCAAGAGCTGTACACACTCATTGAGCATTCAACAATCAATATTATAGAGTGTAGCAGAGAAACAAAAGCAGGTAACAAGTGTAGCCCAAGGATTTTATAGTTAGTAGTGAAAATAAAATCAACTTATGGGTTTGGACATATAAGGAGATTAGGTAGTTATTCTATGTTGTTGGCCTTATTAATCACAGATGAATGAGTAATCATCAATCAGCAAAAGAAAACTAGCCCCAATTAGCATTGATTACATAACCAAGAACATCATAAGTGACAAGCAACAAAACAATGCTCCCTCCTCCCCTCACCCCCCTCCATCTCTCTCTATGTGTTGGTGCCTCTAGATAAAGAAATTACGTTAATGAGGGAGGAAAGTACGAGGGTCCTCAATTTTTTATGTAGAACAGTAAAGTGAATACCACAAATTAGGCCAGTACCCTCATACACACAGAGGATATGAAAATTTCCAAAAACCATAAACAAAATTTTTGTTTATCCTACAAGCTCTCACTCAACAAATTTTTTGTTCTGAGTCTTTTTTTATCCTTTCATCTATTAAACCATTAGAAAATACATTCTCATACACCACCCTACGCATATAGATTAAGATTAGAAGTGAAACAGGATTTTATCATATGTCATGCCCATGCACACAGACTTTTTCAATCATGCAGATTTTACAGTGATGATAATCGCCATATAACTTCATAATTTCCTAGAAATACCTCTTTTCCCTTGTTAAGATTCAATATTGAAATTTGTGAATCCCCCTCATCAGCGCGGTACACAGAAAAAAGGCTGCTTCCTTCTGGATGCCAGGCTACGTCTTCTGGCCATCTTTTACACTTGTGGGTAAAGCAATCAGTGCTACTGAGAAGATTGGCACATGACCTGAATATCAAAGCGAGACAGCATCAAAATAGAAGTATTTAGTGATGCAAAGGGAAGACAAATTAACATTTTTAAAGCTATTGCTTATTAAGTGGCAGAAAAAGATACAGATGCAGCTCTAGTAGTTGGATGTTAGAAATTTGGCATACCCCCTATCCTGCACCTGCCACAAGTTGACAACCCCATCCAGCGCACTGCATGTTAAGGAACTCTGAGTGAGACTGAAAGTTGAAAATTGTATGAGAAACATTAACAGGCTATTCTATACATATATATAAAAGAGAGAGAGAGAGAGAGAGAGAGAGAGAAGGGACAAGCTCTGCTCTACAGTTGGTCCATCCATAATTCATTAAAGATCTAGAAGCAATAAACAAAATGCATCCACAATCACAATTGTCATCTACAAAGAGTGGATAAACTTCTAATCTACCTGCTCGCAAAAAGTTGATCATTAGTAGGGCACAAGACAATATTTCTCAGCTTTCGCGTGTGTTGACTAGGTATGACACTGGTTGTCTGGCATTGTAGCTTGCTTGCTGAAGAGGATCTACCTATCAATGGAATCAGCTCTTTATGCTCTATTTGTTCTATATTCACAAAGCGAAGATGACAAACAAGCTCGTCAGATGGTAATTTTATATGAAAATAGTATGTCAGAGTGAATGTTAGAACATGCTAGTATCAATAGATCAGATGTAACAAATATAGTATTACCAGACTTCCTTTTTGTTCCTTTATGTTCAACATCAGCAGCTCCGGTGTCAGGAGGGGTTTTCGCGCTCTTATCTGCTTTTGACCTTACGATACGAGTGTTACGAAAAGAAAAAACTGAGCCTCCAGCACAAGAGTCAGAAAAACATGGGGTGGGACTAGATTCTTCCATCTTCAAATGCAGAGAACCCTTTGGTTTCATGTCAGGAATGATAAGTAGTGGTTTTGCTCGGGGAGGCTTTCCGGAATCATCATTGTTTTTCTGAAAAGGTCTTGCTAATTTTTTATCAAGTGTTGAAGATTTCTTAAGTGGCACAGTGTTGTCTTTGTCAGGTTGAGGTTCACACTCAGAGAGGCTTTCAGAAGAATCATCACTTATCTGGATAGGACTCATGGATCGTCTTTCGACTTTCACTAGATTCAAGTCATTCCCATGATAGCTTGTGGATGTTGCCACAATGGCCTGGCCCCGGAGGCGAGCAAGTTGCTGTTGTGCCTCCTCTAAGTTCTTCTCTTTTTGTTCAAGCTGTAACTCATTCCAATGGGGGGGAGGGGGGATTGAAATATTAGTTATGGTCCCAAAGTAAGAGAAAGAACCCACACTATTTCAATTACATATTAAATTAGATATGAATCATCTGCCAGGTAATAGCCTACATTCAACAGATATCCCCTCGTGAGAACGCAAGAAAATAAGTAATAAACCCACTTATTTTCCAAGAAAACATTTCCCTTCGTACCAAACACACCCTAAATCCAAGGGCTTATCAGAATGGTATAGTAAGGTAGACACCTCTTGTACATGTACATACATATACACACCACACTCCACACTAAACTAAAAGGCTCCTATAACATAGACACATTGAAGTTCACTATTCTAAAAAAGCTCAAAGAAACGGAAATTTGAAGGCTTTTGGGATAAAGCATTAATTTTGGAGATTGAAACCATCCTTGGGGTTTGATAGAAACCAATAGCTTTGGCTCCTACCCTCTATTTGTCTTAAACAAATTCATTTAATATGTCAAAACCTAGTAACCAAAATGACCCATAAACTAAAATTCAGGTTCTTTCCATTTAAACTAAGACTTTAACACCAAATTCTCAAGAATCATCCTTTAAATATACCCGCATACAAAAGAGTGAAGTTCATCATTCAAGCAAAAACAAAAAGAGGGGAAATTTTTTTTAAAAAAAATGAGGCAAAAAAAGCGGTCCCCTCTCTCCATACCCCACCAAGTAAGGATCTTTAAAGCTTTAAACTTTCACCCATTATTAAAACTGAAAAAGGACATTAAATCATTAACAAAAAACTTGATTAGGATCCCAAAGAAGATAAACCTTGCAAGTATAATAAGCAATTGCTCTCCCAATTTTTTTCAACATTCTTACTACGTTGCTGAATGAGATCCACCAGCGCTTCTTCTTCATCCCTTCTTATACCCTTCTTATGTAGGGAAAACAAGTTCCACAAGTGGCATTCAACATTAGTTGTGTCCTCCCCACCCTCCAACACACCTCATCTTTACCCCAACCCCGTAGCCCCATCCTCACCACCCCACCACCCTTAACCCCTAACCCCCACCTCACATCGCATTTGTCTAGATTACATACAAATGAAATATTTCCCTTTGTACCGAACACACCCTTAATCAAGGGCTTATCAAGAATGGTATAGTAGGGTAGACACTTCCTGTACATGTACATACATATACACACCACACTCCACACAAAACTGAAAGCCCCCAATAACACAGACACATTGAAGTTCACTATTCTAAAAAACCTCATAGCAACAGAAATTTGAAGGTTTGTGAGATAAAGCATTGATTTTGGAGATTAAAAACCCTTTTAGGGGTTCGGTAGAAAACAATAACTTTGGCTCAAAACCACTATTTGTGTTTAATATGTCAATACCCAGTAACCAAAATGACCCATAAACTAAAACTCTGGTTCTTTCCATTTAAACTAAGACTTTACCACCAAATTATCAAGAATCAACCTTTAAACATACCCACAGACAAAACAGTAAAGTTCATCATTCAAGCAAAAACAAAAAGAGGGGAAATCCAAAAAAAATAAAAATGGAACAAACAAAGTAGTCCCTTCTCTACATACCCCGCCAAGTAAGAAACTTTAAAGCTTTAAACTTCCACCCATTACTAAAATCGAAAAAACATGACATTAAATCATTAAAAAAAAACTTGATTAGGGTCTGAAAGAAGATAAACCTCGCAAGTATAATAAGCGATTGCTCTTCCAATTTTTTCAACATTCTTAGTACGTTGCTCAATCAGATCCAACAGAGCTTCTTCTTCGTCCCTTCTTATACCCTTTGCTTCTTCTTCCCACATTTTTTTCCCTCCTCTTCTCAGTGTAGTGTTTGCAGTGCTTTCGCTTTCCACAAAGTTCAAAGTTTCGAAGATACCCGCGAAGTGTAGGGGGACTAGATATTATAATCGTGTTAAATTTTACTAGTAGTTAGTTAAAATACATTAGTAGTAATTAAATTAACAAGAGTTAAAGTACTCCCTCCGTCTATATTTACTTGTCTATCGTACTATTTTGAGATGTCTAATAATATTTGTTTAGTTTATAAGACTAATGAATAATTTATCATGTTATATTTATTTTACCCTTATTATTAAATATTATTTATTTTTTAATATTTAAATGACTTAAATTTAATAAGGATTATTTGATAAAATTACTATTATCATTTACTGCTTCTTAAATCTTAATCATTGTGTCAAATCAATTGTGAAGGATTATTATTGCACAGATAATATAATAAAAAAATCATGTTATATGATTGATTTGGCGTACAATTTTAATACTTAAGAATATAGACGAAAAGAATTGTTCTGAGATTGATCTTGAATCTATGGTGTTGATACGAATTTTTATTTGCTTTTTTGGTTTCTTGTAAGAAATTTTAGCAGGAGTATCCATTATGTGGTGTGATGAATTTATGTTTATAGTTATATAAGAAAGGAAGAGTTGTTATGAAAATAGTTTTTTTCTTTTGACTAATTAGATTGAACTGATATGATAATTTTTAATTGGTTTATTAACGTTTGATTATATTGACTCTTTTTTAATGTGTCACGTTATTTAACACGTAACATTAAAGTAGGCGTTTCAAATATAATGATCAACTTACTCACTTTTATTAAGATTTTTTAAAATAAATAATTAATGTTGATTTTTTTAATTATTACGGCGATGAAGACTCAAATCACCATTATATATGTCGCTTTTTTCTCTAGTTCTTCTTTCTAATGTAGGATAAACCTAAAGGGATTGTGGTTTATTTTCTACCAATAGGGCTCTCCCTTCACCGCCGCCATGTGACCAACACTTAGATCCAACTATACCTCAACATTTCTCGCTTGCCCGGCTGTTGCTGAGCAACTTTTGGATATCAAACGAATCTTTTCATAAGGTAATTTTAATATGGCCGAACTCCCTTCTTTTGCTTGTCCACATTTTTAAGTGTAATTTCTATTTTATGTATGGTCGTCTCTAAAGACATATCAATTAAAGTAAATTTTATTTTTGATCAATGAATTAAAGTAGATTTTTCTTTAATTAATAGTTAAAGTAGATCCGTTTTTTGATCAATCGAGTTGAAGTATATTTTTTTTAATCAATCGAGTTAAAGTAGATCCTTCTTTTGATAATCGAGTTGAAAATGATTGTGCCTAAAGACACATTGATAGAAAATAAGATCAATCGAATTGAAGTAGATTTTCTTTTTTATCAATCTAAGTAAAAGTAGATATCAATAGGGTTAAAATAGATTTTATTTTCATCAATCGAGTTTACAGTAAATTCTCTTTTGATTCTTTTTTTTGAGCAGTCTAATTTTCCATTTTAGACTAATGCATTTCACATTTATTTACAATTAAATGTGTCATTTTCAATTTTATAAGGGACGCTATTTGATATCATTTTAAGTGTCACTACATAAGGTTACACATAGAAACTCTTGGTAATAAAACAATTTTAACGTCATTCAATCTTTAACATGTCACAAACATATAGATGAGGCCCAAATTAAGGAACCGAGGCCCTATACACGTCGAATTAGTAGGCCCAAATATATAGTTTCAGATGTGGGTAGGGGCCGCACAAACTCTGGCCCCCTCTACCACAAATTATGACATAAGCTCAATCACTTGGGCCGACCTTAGGCGGTCGCCCCTCCAAAGTGCAGTGAAGGTCATCAACCTAGGCCATGGGCCTTAATGATCGCCCATTGACCCTGTTCAAGTAAGTATGCGCTACGTTGGTCCCTCCTTTTGTTTTATATTACTCCACCTCGTTGTCTCCCTTTGCCTCAGCCGATGTGGTACCATATTCACTTAACTCACTTTCATTTTTGCACTCAACACAATTTTGTATATATTTAGCTAAGTAAAAACATCAAAATTCTATGATCGGTTCTTATTTTAAAACAAATAAACCACTGTTCTAATTTGGTTCTAATGAAAGAAGATGGATTTTTCAGAAAACACTATACAATTTGCTACTCCCATTGTCTCAAAACACTTGTTGCTATTAGATTAATGTTGGTCAAAGCGGTTTCAATCTTGAGAAGTAAAAGGTGGCAAGGATTTTGGACAGAGGGGGTAACATTATTAATCTTTTGAAAAATATTTTCAGTCACATAAGGGAAGTGTCTTCGGTTATAACAATCCCACTTTATTAGGTAAACTTATAATGTATTTAGTAGCATCAGTTACTTGTAAATTTTAGTAACCCAGGGTAAAGGGTCAACACACCTTTTAAATAGATGCCTTAAACGTTTAGGCAATAAATAGAGCACTAGTATTTGGTCACTCTCCCTTTTCAGAAATGGCAACATCTTCAATGACAGAATCAAGCAAAGCTGTATAGTTGGGCATTCGCAATTAGACAGCATAAATGTACTTCAAAAAAATCTGAAAAATTAAGAAAGCCTTTAAGATACAATGCCTAAAGAAAGAATACATGCCTTTCTTTGGAAGTCAATCACCAATCAACTTGGTAAAAAAACAGCAAGTAATGTATAGACTATCCACAAAGATCTTTATATTGTCTTCTTGATTGACCTCTGCAGCAAAACTTCAATGAGTACATTAGGCTCAACAGAGATGAATGAGAACACTGCAACGTTAGCTGATGGACAGCAAAAATCGACTGAAGATGGCAAAAGTAAGACACCAAGACACTCGCGATGGACTAGGCAAGAGACGCTTGTTCTCATACAAGGGAAGAAGATTGCTGAGGAAAGAGCTCATAGGGGGCGTAAATCCACTTCTGTTTTTGGATCAGACAAGCCGGAACCCAAATGGGACTCGGTCTCTTCTTACTGCAGACAACATGGAGCAGATAGAGGACCTGTTCAATGTAGAAAACGTTGGAGCAACATGATCAGTGATTTCAAGAAAATTAAAACATGGGAGACACAGACAAATGGAAGCAGTGAATCTTATTGGATTATCAGTAACGATCTCAGGCGAGAGAAAAGGCTACCAGGTTCTTTTGATAGAGAAGTCTACAATGTCTTGGATGGGAAGGAATTCACAGCAGAAGCATACCAACTAGCTCTGGTAACCATAACCACAGATGAAAAACTTGACTATGGTGTAGAAACAGTTGAAGAAGAGGAAGCGGAAGAGGGAGAGGAAGAGAATGACAATGTTTCTCATACTGGGGAATATACTATGGAAGATGATGTTATGCCTCCAGCAGCGGAGGAAGTTGGAAGCAGCCCACTGAAGGAACACATCGTCATAGACAAAAAAGCCAAGTCCATTCCCTCTCCAGTGCCTAGATCAGGTAAACGTCCTTCAAAACTTGCTTTTCTCTCAAACAAAACCTCAACACAGAAGTTAACTAACTTTTTATCATCAGAACTTATCTGTGATTAGTTGAATGCAACACCGTAAAGATTGAAACAGTAAAGTACATTCCTCTGTATTGTTCTCAGGTACAGCTGAAGGCGAGCAGCCTGGATCAGATTTCTGGAATAGCCCCATGTTTAAGGACAGAGTGAAGAAAAGAAGACTATCACCAGATGGTTGTATTGATAGTAATCTGGGATATAAACTGCTGAAAACTCTGGAGCAAAACACCAACATGCTTCATTCACAACTTGATGCTCAAATGGAAAATCGTCAACGGGACAGGGAGCAGCAGAAGGAACAAACTAATAGCTTGATTGCTGTTCTCAATAAGGTAGCTGATGCAGTAGCAAGAGTTGCTGATAAGATGTAATGCAGTACCTTGATTTATTTTTGTTTTAGATTAGGTAAGAAGTAGGTTTTGAATGTTTATCGACTATCATTGCTCTTGACAGTGATTATGATGTCTGGTTAGTTGCTGGTACTTGGTTCTGAATCTTCAAATCTTTTTGACAACCATAAGATTTTATTTACATCTGCCTTCGACTATGAATTGACAGTCTCTCCAGTGATGAATTTAACAAGTACCAGTCTATCTGAAAAACTGATGATAATGACATGAAAAGCAAACACTTAGCAAGAGAACAGAGTGTAATTCTTTGCTTTTTCTTCCTTTTTAGGTTGTATTAGAAATAAACAAGATGAATGATATGCTATAAGAAAGGTTGAGTGGTCCTCAATAGACCATTAGAAATTCACAGACAAGTATCCATTTCTTAAAATTAAATCATAGGGGGGAGAGGCTATGTTTGAAAAGCTTCTATAGAGAATTCATAGGTTCAACCTCATCTCTAAACTGGATTACTTGATAGTGAATTCTTCTCTGTTTACTCCAATTTATATGACATTATCTCCATTTTTATACCAAATGCTTAACACCATTCCATTAATAGCACTATCTTATAGTTTTCATGACTAAAAATGAAGGATTGGATTTCACAACCATCAAGCATTATTTGAGGAAAAAACGTGGCAGAGCTGCTGACAGGAAACCACAAAAGTTAAGGATGAAAACGAATGAATCAAAGCCACCAAATGATGATTAAATTTACATTTCATAATATATTAATAATATCGACAAAAATTTTCCAAGTCAGAAGCAGAATCCAGATACATTGTAAACTATTATATAAGTTAGAAACTGAGGAGTGAAATAACGCATTCATAATAAACACTCAACGGACTTCCTAATATCTAACCAGCAGTGAAGAAACATTGCCAAACAAATGAGATCTCACTTGCCTTTCAATCCTAAGCAGGGACAGCTTCAATAAGCTTTGCAAAGTAAAATTGTGTGGCGATCAAGCCTCTCTTCTTTATCTTCCACCCAGCTTTTTGCAGTGCCCTCTCCACATCAGCCTCTGCATGTAGATATGCTCGTGTAGCCTTTGAAGGTCCAGGGAACAACTCTCCAATTCTTTTTAACAAATCATAATAAAATGTCTTCGGGGCAAAGCTCAGGATCAAGCGATTCTCAGCCAATGATGCAAGATGAGCAATCATACCATCAGCCTTACTTTGTGGGTAGTGTATCATAACATCTAAGCAAACCACAGTGTCATACTTCCCATCCAAACTCTCCAAGTCCTTCACTTCAAATTTCGGCATTACTGGTGCCAGGGATTGGTCATCCTTACCCTTGAACAACTCCTCTTGCGCCTTCATTAAGATTAGGAAGTATTGTTCAGTTCTCAACTCCAAAAAAGCCATAATCTTAATACCAATTACATTCAAAAACAAGTTTCTTTCTTTAAGACGAATCAAGGGCTCTTCTTGAAATCTAAGATACACTCCAAAGATAACATAAAAGCTGCCGGTGAAAAGAAGAGGTACAGGCCTTTAAGATATTGCATTTCCCGCACTGTAATTAAGTTTGTTCAACCTAAGAGAAGCCGAAACAAATTTCTTATTTTACCACTACTCAAACTGTGATGCAGCAGCATAGGCAGATCCAACTCTTTGAACCTTCGACTCAAACTACTTCCTCTGTCCTAATTTATGTAGCACGCTTTCCGTTCAGGTCTGTCCCAATTTCACCTTTCAAGATTTAGTAGCAATTCAATTTTAAACTTTCTGTTGACATGTTTTAGATCACAAGTTTAATTTCTACGGTCAAACAATGAGACAAAGGGAGTATTATTTTAAACATATACGAAAATTTTTCTTAAGATTATTGGAGTACTTATAATTTCTTGATCCTAGGGTCTATCGGAAACAACAACTCTACCTCTGAGATAGGGACAAGGTATACGTACACTTCACTCTCCCCATACCCCGACTACACTGGTAATGTTGTTGTTGTATGAAGTACTTATAATAAATCAACTATGAGGTAATCTACACATCCACAGACATAAAATTTCGAATCTGCAACAATTATTTAGCGAATAAGCTTGAATTCAACAAAGATCACCTGTTTTTGGGCTTCAGCTACCATGGAAGCTGAAATATCACTAGCTGATACAATGGCACCTTCTTTAGCTAACGGAATCGACAAACAACCGGTCCCACAACCGGCGTCACATACAGTAACTCCCTGCAGAGATCCCTCTTCCGTCAACATTTTCATCACATTTTCAACAGTTTTTGAATGTCCCAATCTTATATCCAACTGCACTTTATTCACATCATCCGTATCACCATATATCTTCTTCCACCTCTGGAACCCATTGTTATTGAAATACTCTCTCACCACCTCCTTATCACCGCCGCCGACCTCCTCCGCCTGAAGCTGCCGCCGGCGCTCGGGGTCGGCGAGCGAGAGAATAGCAGCAAGTGCCGCCACGGAACTACCGCCAAGTACGGCGATAGTCGTTCTGTCCAACGGACCTGTGACGGCGGAGATGTCGGTGGCGGTGGAGAGCGGCGGAATGGCGCAGACGGAGAAGCTCCGGCGGTTGTTTGGCTTTGTGCATTTAGGATGATGGAGTTGGGGATTAGGGTTTAAGGTGAAGTTAACCGGAGAAAACAGCGGCGAGGAGAAAGCCATAATAGTTGGAGTTGAGTTAGAGCTAAATTTGGTGGTGGTCAGAAGGTAGTTGATGATAGTGTGGAATCTCGCGCGGGATAAGGATATGATTCGTTGCCATTCGTTAGCGTTGGGTCAGCATAATTCAACCTTCTAATATGTAAATACGAAATCATAATAACTCAGTTGATTGATTATTTAAACTTCGTTTGAGTCACCGCTTTTTGAAAAATTACTCTTGTGTAATTAATTAATGTTAGAACACTAATTTGTATTTGGACAATGCTTCAAAAGTAGTAAGTATCTTTTTATTTCAAGAAAAGAGAAAAGTTTAGCTTTTAAATAATATTAGATATTACTCAAAAGTCGCCTCAATTCTCTAAAATAAACCATAAATAAGTACCTATTAATAGAGTTTAAATTATATATGTGGTCACTATCACTACACAAACAGAATTTATACCATTAAAGAAAAAAAACTTCTTAAAAATATGACATTTATAATTTTCAAAATAAAATAAATCTGCCACCATATGTGAGATTTGTTCTTAAAAGAAATCTTTAAATAACTTAATTAAACTCCATAATTTAATAGTAGGATTAGATAAGTGATGATTGGATAATTTTTTGATGTATAATAAATAAAAGAAAGACCCAGGGGGGCTAATTTGTGGGGATTATAATGTGGTAATCAGTAGTGGAGTAATTAACAATAAACGGAGAAGGGCCTAAAATACCCCTAAAATATTTGAATTGGTACAAAATTACCCTTCATCCACCTATCGGCTCTAAAATACCCCTAACGTCCACCTTATAGCTCAAAAATACCCTTATGTCTAACACATCATACTCATTAGGTGGATGGAGGGTAATATTGTACCAAATCTCATAGTTTAAGGGAATTTTAGACCCTTTTCCATTAAAATAATTTGAAATTATTTAATATATAAGCTCACATGATTGACATGCTTTTGAATTTCATAGTAAATTTAATATTATAAAAAGGTTATGTGTCTACTCTCTACTCTTCCTCCCTGACCCTTCACTTCCTATCTCTTTCATTTTTTTTCTATTTGGATCTTGTCCACCATTTTATTTTATTTTTCAATTTATGACAAACAAGAGAGAAAAAAAGAGGAAAATAACGATGCATTCATATAGAAATAATTAGTTTAATAAAAGATGACTCAATTAAGCAAATATGTACAACTATTACATTTTTCTTGTGTGTACCCAAAACTAAAAATAAATTAATAAAAATAATCATTTCTCTTATCCCCACCCTCATCCCATCGTGACAATAATACTAATTAAAAGAATATAAATATGTGATTTCATTTCAAGTTTGAGTCTCAGATATCCTAATTAAGAATAAGAGATTACAAAAAGGAATAAAAGAAAAAATGAACAAGACATTTTGATAATTGAGAGAAAATTTTATATCAATGAAAATATTTTTTTTTTAGATGGACAATAAGTAGGGGTAAGTATGGATTTTAGTTGGATTCCCATTTATGAGTTGGGTTACGTTATAATAAATTGGGGTCGATTTAAAATAGGCCAATAGGAAGATATCATGAAATTAATTATTTTTTCAATATTTTTTTCAAGTGTATCGAGTCAAAATATAAAACATAAGTGGTTTTATAGAAAATTAGAACTTTTAAAAATATCATTTTTATTATTTATTTGAGAAGGGTTTAAATTTGGACCGATCATATTAAGCAATATAATAAATAAATATTTAATAATTTTACTTTAAGGGAGCTATTAAAAATAAGGGCAAATATGAGTCAAATGATTAACATAAAGGGTATTTTTGAGCCGAAAGGTGGATGTCAAGAGTATTTTAGGGCTGATAGGCGGATGAAGGATAATTTTGTACCAATTCAAATACTTGAGGGGCATTTTAGACCCTCTCCGAATAATAAATAGATTGTTATGTAGTGATTAATAATGAAGATATTGCTATTGTAATGATTATTGTTAAACAATAATTACTTACTTTAAGTGCATTTTAATCTTTAAAACAGTCTAAATAGAAACTTTTGCCTATTTTCATTATCTTTTAATTTATAAATGCTACATAAAATTTACAAGGTAGTAAGTAGGTGCAAGTGGACACACATTGCACTGGCTTGTTTTAACTATACATGCTGGAGCTTTATAGCAAGTTGAAATTTGTAACAAATGATTAGGCCAAAACTATCTATAGTTTTTATTCTGCAAAATTGATTAGCAGCTCGATTTATCGACTCGAAAAAGGGGCACATTTTGTTGACTTGTTCCTCTTCCTTGCAGATAATTCTTCATATGCCATAACAGCAAGACACTACACTGCACCATTGACATTCTCGATATCGTCTTTAGTCAAATGCATCTTGCCTATGTCTCGTCTAGGATTTCTCTGTATTTGATCTGGTTGCCCTCTCTGCAAAATAAACAAGATTTTAGCCAAGATCACAATTACTATATTTGTCATTGTTAAGTTTGACACATATTGGTGCCTAACATGGTACCTACACTATGACAGCAGAAGCAGAGCTAGAGACCAAGTTACGAGTTTGTTAGAACCCAATAACCTTGGTCTACACACTGAAGTTGTCTTAAATCCATTTAATATGTACAAATTATTATTTTAGAACTCAATCATTTGAAAGAGCTCGAATTCTAAACTCATAAGCTTCAAATGAGCAACCCGATTGTGCCTTACATGTGCTCTACAAGCCGCACGTAACCTTTCTTCCCAACAAGTCCTAGTCCACCTCTGTATGACTTGGTTAAAGGGATAAGGTCTCGTTCGTCAGGGACATGCTGGTTAGGACCCCTAGTTCGGTTCGCAGATTACTGTTTAAGAAACAATGGTAATATTGAAACATGAATTAGGCTTCAGTACCTTTCTCAGAACAAATGTCAAATAAAGGTAGGCTACCTCCCATTCATCTGGTGATAGAGTACCTGTTGTTAGCAACACAAGTCAGAACACAAGCTGGGGGAAACCTATAAAATAAGGCATCAAATATCACAACATTACTTCCGATGAAACATCAAAGCGTAAAATTCAGCAACCAAAGAACTAAGCTTACTTCGGTCTTGGTTCCCATCACCTAATGCACCGAGCCTCCTCATAAGTTCAATGAACTCTGGTTTCTTCATGTATTCGTCTACAAATATGTGGTTATTCTTCACAAAAACTAGCTCAAAGTCATACTGCATTTAACAAAAGAAAATAAAACTGTCAGAACAAACCAAAAAGGTGAGAAAGAACTGCATGCCATGGTATTCCTGAATGCTAACAATGATATGTCTTCCTAAGTGGCAATCCATTAGATATCAATAACTATGCCTCATATACCATACAAAATATATCTCCGACTTACTAGAAGGATTTGTGTGATATGTAATATACTTTCCTTAATTTGTGACTCATAACTAGCATTAGAGCGCTCTCAATCAAGAAAAATCCACCAACTCAGTATAAAAGAGAACGTACCATGGTCCGATTTAAGGTAAAAAAGGTATCAATTCCAAATGGAACTTATAAACCTATGGTTTCCCGTTTTCGTTTAAAGAAAAAGGGATCTACATAAAGTCAGAAAGCAAATGTCCTGTGGGGTCAGAATATATCCAAGCTATAAACAGGGGGTAAAGACACTAAATACCTCTTCAGCCAATGCCTTGAAGATGTGGAAAGGGACAATCCATTCGGGGCAGTCAACCGCATCCTACAGTCCAAATGGAAGCTAAAATTTATGATTTGCAACAAAATGAACAAGAACACATAAACACTAAAAATCATTAGCAATAAGCTTAAAGGATGCAGCCAAGATATATAGGAGAGGCACATGGTGTACACACTTCCAGATGGAACTTGTATTTGATGCCAAAAGGATTTGAAGATTTAAATTTCTGCAACAATAGAAGATCTTAGTATACAGTACTACAAATACACAGAATAGAGAACATACATAAATTTCTGTACAAAATTACTAGAAAATGATAGCACAAGTTACCTTTTCTGAAAATTCTTCATCAAAACGTATCCAGTAGACACTATTACCAAAGGTTAGCCCTTCAGCTGCAGATTCACAGAGGAAAGGGACCATATATCAACAGATCTTTAAGACTGTTCAAGAACGGCTACATAACACATTTCAAAAAATTCAATTACACCATCATTCCTCTAGTTTGAGCAATGGAAACGCGATCATATAAGTTAACAATATTAGAGTAATTAACAAAGTACTTGGAGGAATTTCAACGTGACTTATTCCATGATGTAAAAGGCATATACACTAGGTTCTAATCAAGGAAAAAAATCCAGAAGATATTACTGAACTTCAGCCTCTTTTCTTTTAATTGAAAAGCTAGAGATGAGAGTGAACATACATCATAAAGACATCACAATTTCATATTTATAGTTTCAACAGGGACAAGAAGATCAGAACTGAGCAAAAGTTAAACCTTCTCTTAGCTTCTTGATGATGACATTGGCATCTGGCATTGTTCCAATAAATATTCCTCCAGGTCGAAGTAAAGCTGAGACATTGGCCAGCGCACGGCGTGCACGTGCCTCAGTAGACCACGAATAATGCATAGCAAACTGCAAATTTTCAAGTTCTCTTTGTTTACAATCAACTATGAAAGTCCACCTAAGACAAGCATGATTGACAGGATAAAGTGCTGTCGCCTCTGCAGCTACTATGCAGAGGCATCCAATTAGGAGAACACTGTACATCCAATATTTCTTCAACCTCTACGTTCCTAAGGTTTTTCCATTTCAAACTTAAGAAAGATGTGGATTATACTAATAGGAAAAGCTTCTGAGTACACTTATTAATTTTCAAGGTTCATCGGAAAAATAACTAGTAAGGATGCAGGACAACCAAGATAGCACAAAGGAAACATCTAATATAACCCGGAAGCAGAACATAAAAGCTTGAGAAGAGATATTTACAAGGGAAACAACAAATCCAAAACACCTCAAATTTTCTCGTACCAAGAGAAGTTGTCTTATACAGCGCTTCAACTCATAAAAGCATGTATCTCTATTGGCTAAGGGATATCAGAGAAGGAGTTCAATTAAGCCAGAAAACAAATAGATGGTACAGCAGATTTCTAAGGGAAAATAATACTTGTAGTCACTGAGAACGAAGTCCCAAACTATGTAACGAAGTCTCAAACAATGTATTTTACCTAACACCCTGAAGAACAAAGTTTGCTATATTATACGAAATACAGGATACTGACATACCTGGCAGCTACAAACATCAAAAGGTGCATCATCTGCTAAAATCCGGTCCAGACGAACCTGAAAATCACCACAAAAGATATCAGTAGTGTCATTGCCCACGATTTTCCAATAAAAGCACAAAGCAATTTGGTATATCAGTAGTTTAAAGCAAATGCTGATCATCACTATACATAAGGTCCTAGTACGTCTAGGAAATGATACATCCAATATTCCTGATGTTTACGACGAGAAAGAAAGCAACAAAAGCTATGAAATTTCAGTTCCATCTGCAAAAGCGGGAAAATTTGATCATGTGGTTAGCTGATTTACCTCATAACAATCTCCACACATAAGTCTGGCAGGAAATGAGAACTTTTTGCGGCGCTGATGGTGATCTGCATCACCATTGTAGCGGGTTCGGCAGTCTTCTATCTTTACATAATTCAATGATAATATCAAAAGTCAGGCTAGCACTCAAATGCCGTAGAAAATAAATAGCAGACCTAAAATACAAGAATTTAACAAAAAATATATAAAGAAATATAACCTTCTAAAAGATGAATTTTCGTTTCCGTAAATAAAGGAAGAAACCTATCATGTAATCTACTAAATGGAGGACTCATTTAAGAAATGAAAGCATCTCATATGCCTGAAGCATTTAGGACTGTGATGTCAAGTGGGTAGAATTTAAGAAAAGTTCTGTGACCTTCAAGTAAATAATCCAGATTAACCTCCAACTAAAAGGCAAAAACTACAATTTGATCAACATTTAGCAAACCAATAAGTTTTCCCATTTATTAAAAATTCAATAAAAAACGAATCCATGGAGATAGTTCTGCCAGAGACCAATGCTCAACCCTTGTCTTGCAATAAACAATTATTTGCAGGGAAATATTCATTAGTCACGAGTCCATTTCATAGGATTATCTATAGGTAAAACATCTTTCCAGATTATAAGTGATCAAATAACAGATTGCATGTTTTCTAGAAAGTCTTATAAATAGTTCAATAAAATATAAATAGCTCACTGAAAGGAATCTCTAACTTGCAGCATGTAAACATATGACACTTAAGATTAACTCAACCCCAAAAGCTAATGAGGGAGAGTTTGTGCAAATCCATATACGCAGACCACTAGTCATTCCCCAACCAATGTGGGACTCTAACACTCCCTTCACGCCCGAGGTCCACAAATATGGGTCCCGGCCGTATCTCATATAATTATGTGGGGAGGTTAAACGAGTGTAATTTTTTCTCGATATTGGATTAACTTTTGTGATTGCGTTGTTGAGTGATGGATTTGACATTGTAGATGGGGTATGTAAGTTGTTGATATGGTACATCAAGTGCATGATACCAAAAAGTTTGGTACAAAGGTGTTTGATACCGAGGAGGTTGTGTGGTGGGGTTCTGTAGGTTTAGAGACGTGTTATGAAGTAAGGGTGGATATGGGTTAATTCGGAGACTGAGTATTTGTTGGAGGCATATAAATAAAGCTCTGTTGATTTTGACGATAGGAAATAGGATGAGTCGGCAGAGGATTATTTTGAAAGGTGGCCCTATTCTTAAAGAGGGATCGACTAAAAACTTAACTCATTTGCGCATACCAACTATTTCTTCTTCTAATTCCATTATTTTCTGCTCAAACCTTAAGATCAGCTCATTTGAAGGATATTCCTCTTTAAAAGTTCCAACCATTTCCGTGATAATGTTGTTATCAATCATCTTTCTCTTTCCTTTGCTATTCGAACTAGGAGAAGAATGAAGAGCACCTTTCGATCGTTTGTAGTAAACCATAGTGTATGATCAACCTTTGGGGAAGAGTAGACAAAAATAAAAATCAACAGGAAACCAAGTCAGAATATATTGAGATAATAAGCACATTGTTTTGCTAAAATAAATGTAAGGAGCCTCACTGAGCCAGAGGTAGGCCTAAGACGACAAATAAGTGATGCACAATAATAAATTCAAGCCTTATTTTGAAGTTTAGAGTCAGAAAAAGTAAAGAAAAATAAGCTATTATTTATTAAATAAAATTAAACTATTACATCATGATAAGAAAACATAAACAAAAATAAACTAAGGGGGAAATGGGGTAACATGGAAAAGTAATCCTATAAATTAGAAACTTCGAAGATATTGATCCCAAGAGCTTGGCATCATCTGCTCTCTTATATCTGGAGTGACTTCATATCCATGGTTCGACAAATTGCGTGCCCATATATTTTCTCTCTCATCGGCGAGTCCAGGATATCCTTCTCCACTTAATTCTCTACCCTCAGCCTCTTTCGAAATCCACATGTACAGAAGGGTCGTCGTGCACCCATATTTATGGCCATCACCTTCACCCACCTTCGAAGTATGTTATGAACTTGTGGATTATTTGGTCCATAATCATAGTGATTTGTATTGGATCACAGTGGTATCTTGAACCTATCCAAACTGACGGAGTACTCGAAGAGGAGCATATGGTTGAACGTCCTTTAAGCCAATAAGCTCAATGAAATAACGCTCATCACCATGGAACAAAGGGTGGACAACCAAAAGAGTTTCCATTGAATGTGATAGTTGTTAAGTCCCTTAAAAAATATGAGCCAATTTTCGACTCCCATAGGGACGATGAAATATTTCATTCTTCTTGGATTACTATCAATTTTGTTGCCTCTACCTTTGAAAAAAACTATCATGTCGGATCGGTTATAGAAGTGTTCAATAGCCCACAATTGTAGTAAAAGATTGCATGAAAAATATTCTACCATTGACATATGCAGACATACTTCTCATTATCTCTGCCAATATCATGGACACTATAATTTTCCTAGGTTCGTCCCTTCCTTGAGCTAACGCACGAACCACGTGACCTAAACAGGTATCGATCTTTAATATTTCTTTGGGAAAAACCAAATAACCCAATAATGTAATGACAAAGGCACTCAAGTGATATTTTTCCCATTTTTTCAGCAGAACAATCAAATTCTCATTAAAAAATTGATGACTATCTTTATGACCGAAGCGTGAATACAGAAAATCAAAAGGATTCCACCCAAAATCTAAATAGGTTACTGTCAGATTGTATTTCATTGCCACATTCTCTAGAAATGTCTTTGGTGATTGTTTATAGGGTACAATCATTTCACACTCACGATAAGACAAGCCACTAATTTCTTTAATTGTCGGTACTAATTCAAAATCACTAAACTTGAAGACCATCCTCGAGGGGTCCCGAAATTTCAATAAAGCCTTAATCAGGTGATGGCTAGGTATGACAAAGATGAGGAAAGTTAGGCCGCCCAACAAATTGCAAATCTTTATTTCACGGTCTTTTTTTATGTCATTCCCCCAATCTCTTAGCTTATGACTCACTTCTACGATCATTTGCGGAATGTGGAGAGGTCATGACTTTGCAAATAAAACAACAAACAAATTCTAAACTCCATTTTGACATAACTTGGCTTGAATTAATTAGTGTGATCACACTGAGACTTGGCGTGCATATTATGTGTCAATGTGATCACAATAATTAATTCAAGCCACACTATGTCAAAATGGAGTTTAGAATTTGTTTGTTGTTTTATTTGCTGAGTGATGGCCTCTCCACATTTCGTCAACCCGCAAATGGTCGTAGAAGTGAGTTATAAGCTAAGAGATTGGGGGAATGACATAAAAAAAGACTATGAAATAGAGATTCGCAATTTGTTGGGCGGCCTAACTATCCTTCATCTTTGTCATACCTAGCCATCACCTGATTAAGGCTTTGCTGAAATTTTGGGTCCCCTCGAGGATGGTCTTCAAGTTTAGTGATTTTGAATTGGTACCAATTGAAGAACTTAATGGCTTGACTTACCTTATCGTGAGTGTGAAATGATTGTACCCTATAAACAATCACCAAGGACATTTCTAGAGAATCTGGGAATGAAATACAATGACATTAACCTATATTGNTTGGTACCGACAATTGAAGAACTTAATGGCTTGACTTACCTTATTGTGAGTGTGAAATGATTGTACCCTATAAACAATCACCAAGGACATTTCTAGAGAATCTGGGAATAAAATGCAATATGACATTAACCTATTTAGATTTTGGGTGGAATCCTTTTGATTTTCTGTATTCACGCTTCGGTCATAAAGATAGTCATCAATTTTTTAATGAAGAATTTGATTGTTCTGCAGAAAATGTGAAAAATATCGCTTGAATGCCTTTGTCACTGCATTATGGATTTTTTGGCTTTTCCCAAAGAAATAGGAAAGATCGATACTTGTTTGGGTCATGTGGTTCGTGCGTTAGCTCAAGGAAGGGACGAACCTAGGAAAACTATAATGCCCATGATATTAGCAGAGATAATAAGAAGTTTGTCTGCATGTGTTAATGGTAGAATATTTTTTGAAAGATGCAACTTTTTACTACAATTGTGGGCAATCAAACACTCCTATAACCGATTTGACATGATAGATCTTTACAAAGGTAAAGACAACAAAATTGATAGTCATCCAAGAAAAATGGAATATTTCATCTCCCTCGTGGGAGTCAAAGATTGACTCATATTTTTTAAGGGACTCAACAACTATCGCATTCAATGGAAACTCTTTTGGTTGTCCACCCTTTGTGTTATAGTGAGAGGTGATGAACGCTATTTCATTGAGCTTATTGGCTTAAAGGACGTTCAACCATATGCTTCTCTTTGAGCACTCCGTCAGTTTGGATGAGTTCAAGTGATACATTGCGATCAATACAGATCACTATAAGTATGATTTTGGACAAAATATTCCACAAGTTCATAACACACTTCGAAGGTGGGAAAGGGTGATGACCATAGATATAGGTGCACGACGACCCTTCTTACATCTGAATACTACATGTGGATCTTGAAAAAGGCCGAGGATAGAGAATCAAGTGGAGAAAGATATCCTGGACTCGTCGATGAGAGAGAAAATATATGGGCACACAATTTGTTGAACCATGAATATGAAATCACTCCAGATATAAGAGAGCAGATGTGCCAAGTTCTTGGGATCAATATCTTCGAAGTTTCTAATTTCTAAGATTACTTTTCCATGTTACCCCATTTTCCCCTTAGTTTATTTTTGTTTCTGTTTTCTTATCATGATGTAATAGTTTAATTTTATTCAATAAATAATAGTTTATTTTTCTTTACTTCTTCTGACTCTAAGCTTCAAATTGGCAAAATAAGGCTTGAATTAATTATTGTGTATCACTTATTTGTCGTCTTAGGCCTACCTCTGGCTCAACGAGGCTCCTTGCATTTAGAACATTTATTTTAGCAAAACAATGTTCTTATTATCTCAATATATTCAATGTTCTGACTTGGTTTCTTGTTGATTTTTATTTTTGTCTACTCTTCCCCAAAGGTTGATCTGTACACTATGGTTTACCACACACGATCGAAAGGTGCTCTTCCTTCTCCTCCTAGTTCGAATCACAAAGGAAAGAAAAAAATGATTGATAATAATGTTATCACAGAAATGGTTGAAACTTTTGAAGAGGAATATCCTTCAAATGAGTTGATCTTACGGTTGAAGCAGAAAATAGTAGAATTAGAAGAAAAAATAATTGGTATGCGCAAATGAGTTAAGATTTTTGGTCGATCCCTCTTTAAGGACATGCATGGGTGACCGTCCTACCACAAATCAAGCCACTTTTCAAAATAATCCTCCGCCAACTCATCCTATTTCCTATCCTCAAAATCAACCAAGCTTCATTCATATGCCTCCAACGAATACTCAAGTCTCCAAATTACCCATATCCACCCCAAATTCATACACACGTCTCTAAACCTACATATCCTACGCCATACCTAAAGAATCTCACCACACTGCCTCCTCGGTATCAAATACCTTTGTACCAAAGTTTTTGGTATCATGCACCTCTCGTACCATATCAAATGTCTCCATATCAACAACTTACATACCCCATCTACAATGTCAAATCTATCACTCAACAATGTTATCACAAAAGTCAATCCAATATTGAGAAAAAGTCCATCAAAAATTACACTCGTTTAACCTCCCCACATAATAATATGAGATACGGCTGAGACCCACATTTGTAGACCTCGAAAGTTATTTAACATTTTCCTTTCGTGGTAATTTAAACCCTTACCTGATCACTAATTTCGTTTGACCTTTTAATTTAATTCATTTGGTAGTTAGTTTAGAATGGTGCCCTAACGCGTCTTTAATTTGTTAGATGACGACTCTTCTCTTTTAAATCCTAAAAGTGTTGTCACATCGTTGCATTAACCTGTTTTGTGAAAAATGAGGCGCGATAGGAGAATTGCTCAAATTCATATAAGCAGACCAACAATTTATTCCCTTACTAATGTGGGGCTCTAACCCACTCAAACACAATAAAAGTGCAGAAAAAGCGACAAAAATATATTCATCTAGGATGAACTTACCGAACCATCGGCAATATCAATGCCAACATAATATCCAACTTTTGCTTTATCCCATTTAATGAGATCACCACCCTGGTGCAAGCAGAAAGATATTGAAAACTAGATGCATGGGGACTTGTTTCTTACCACCTATAAATTGTATCAAGTAATGCCAAATAATTAGGGTATACAATATGCAAGAAGTACCTTCCCGCAAGCAAGATCAAGAACTGCATCCCCTCTTTTAGCATAGAGTTGAATCAAGACACTCTTGATCTAAAACGCCAGAAAACCTCATTAGCAATGAACTATGCAGAATAACCATGCCCGTGGATAAAGAAGACATACCCAATTGTTAAGTTTCTTTAAGTGGATGATAGGACTTGCTTCACGCTCTTCAAGAGTTTGGTTGGTCCTCGCACTGTAATGATCAGCCACCTTCCTGGCAAAAATTTTTGTGCTCTCATCTTCCAGAAAATGAGCATCGCCTGACACCAGTTCAAACTTACAATCAACCACAATAAAAAACCCAGCTTCTAACTTCTTTTATCCAAAAGTAACAACGTCCTAAAGTTTTGCATCACAAGTTCAGTCTTTAGAGCATGTTACATTGCTTTGTGGCATTCCACCAGTTGTAGCAAATACTTTGGCAGCTAAAATGACAGTAAAGCTTATTACTAATGTAAAAATGAAAAAAAAAAAAATAAATAAAAATTCATATCTATACAACTAATAATAGTACTAATAAAATCAAATGAGGTTTCTATTAAAAGAATATGTTCTCTTCTAGGTTATGCTTAAGATTTGGGTACTAATCAACAGTGAGAACATATATGATGTATCCATATCTACACAAATAAATGGAAATAATCAATTGAGATTTGTCCTACAAGAAAATATGAGAAAGCCACCTTCTGGGTTGTGCACTTATGCTTCTATAAAAGTAAAGTTTCTAACTTTGGATTGACTGTGGTGTTCGGACCAACTTGCGCACACCCAGACTATTTCATCAAGTACTATTACCTCCCGCCAGCCGCCAACACAGTAAATAACAGCAAAAACTCTATCTTTATTGGGTTAATTAATTCAAGAATGTATCCATATTATAAGTAAAAAATAAGAATCAACTAAAATTGATTTGTGTTAAAATTAAAAGGAGAAAATTACCTTCAGGGTTGTGCTTAAATTTGGATTGAGGAGGTCCAAGAGAACTTGAAGATGGAGGCTCTGAGTGATCTCGCTTCATGATTAGAAATCAAGATTTAACAACACCTATCTGATTTTGACAAATTTGACAAGTACAGCGGCCTAAAAAATATTTTTTTCCAAATTAACAGTGAGAGAAGCACAGGGAATGAGGAGGAGTTTGAACTTTTGACAATATTCGTGTAATCCCTTGCAAACCCAAAAAAGGAATTTGTAAACAATAAAAAAGAAAAGGTTGTTAGGGTTTATCCTTAAATTTTCTATCTATTTTAATTTTATAATAATTGATTTTTAACTCAGAAATAATTTTTTTATACGAGAGATTTTGGAAAAAATTCACAAATGGAGTATATAATTATCTAATATACATGGTAACAATATAATTCAAAAATTAATTAGCGTTTGACCATGAAAATAAAAAATAAATTCACTTTATTTGAACTTTTGAAATTAGAGTCGAAGTTTGAAGATGTGTGTATAAAATAGTATGGGTGAAATATCAATGTTAGCGGTATTAACACAACTAAATGATAGTACTTTGAATCGGGGGCAATCAAAATATTTAAATATTATTTTGTATGCAATGAAATATCAAATGCTTATTTTAAAACTACGCTAAATTTCTTGCCAGTCACAAATTTTAATAACAATTTATTTTTAAAATAGCTAAGAATATTTAAAAGAGATTGACAAATTTGCAAAGACGAATTGTTTTAGAATGAGCTAATATAAGTAACTGTTCTAGTGTGTTCAATATATTTTTCATTTTTTTCATATTTAATTGGTTTAGATATTTTTAAAATGAATATATTTTCCTTCAATTTAAGATATATGACTTTTCTACTAAAAGCGAGGGGAAATATTTTCCTAAATTTTCTTTCAACCTAACCTTCCCACCCATCACTACTTCAGGTAATTGGAATTGGTGTAATTACTAGGGTAGTAATTACACAATCTAGTCTTACACTGATCTGTTTGGTTGCCACAGTGTAATTACACATGTCTTGTTTGGTTGTCACAGTGTAATTACACATGTTCTATTTGGATGCACAATTACAATCATAAAATTACAATAAATTTTAAAAATAAAAATTAATCATTTAAAATTTATACTAGACAAATAAGAAATTTTATAAATGACATTAAATTAAATATTTAAGATATATATTCTTTTTAAAAAATATATTAATTAATAAACATATTTACTGTAACTAATATTATGAAAAAATAATTGATTTATA
Organism: Solanum stenotomum; assembly: GCF_019186545.1. Classification (NCBI taxonomy): domain Eukaryota; kingdom Viridiplantae; phylum Streptophyta; class Magnoliopsida; order Solanales; family Solanaceae; genus Solanum; species Solanum stenotomum. The sequence continues at coordinate 4,626,859 of NC_064284.1, read as the reverse complement.
TTTTTTCAAATTAATATATTTCAATTGAATTGATCGTAACAACTAAAAGTATAAAGTTTCTACGAACATTGTGAAATGCATGTTTGATAAAAAGAATAGCAATATATAAATAAAATATCATAAATTAGTAAATGTTTGACAAAAATATAATCTATCAAGTCTAATTAAAAAATGACGTGCAATGCAAATTCAATATTACTAAAACAAATGAAACTGAAAATATAACATAAGTAATAAATTCAAAACAAAAAATTTAGCATAATACTCTTATAACAAATTTCAACATAGCAATAAATATGATTTATTTTTATTTCTTCATAATAAAGAAAATGTAAGTCTATAACCTTACTTAACAATAAATTCTATTTTAATTTAAAAATTAGAATACTAATAAAATTATGCTAATGAGAAAATAAACATGGCATAAAGAAATAGATAATACGAGAAAATTACATAGAATTTGAGAACAAGAATAAAATGAAATATAATAATATAAAATAAAAAATAGACTTTTACAAATTTTTAGAATAATAAAAATAAAAATAAAAAGAAATTAAAAAATAATAGAAGTAAAAAAAGTTAAAACAAAATAAAAATAGAGATTAAAAAAAATGAAAAAGTACTCAGGTGGTAATTATACCATGTAATTACCAGTAATTCACAACCTCTGCCTGTGAATTGTATAGTGTAATTACCCCTGCCAATTACACAAATTACTTGCTGACCAAGTAATTACCCGTCCTTCCAAATAGGACAAGACAATGCAATTACACCAATTACACCAAATTCAATTACCAGGGTGTCCTTCCAAACAGGCCCTTAATCTACCCAAATTCACCAACCCTGTGCAGTTAGCTCCTTGACCTACCACCTTGTAATGTGACCTACCCCACCCCCACCCTCGACTAATTTAAGACTCAATCCATGATCACTTGATTTGAGGCTTGGCTCAATCTAGGGATCAACCCAAGTCTTAATATGAGCCTCTCACTATCTTGGGATTCACAATCTGAACCCTGACCTAACTCTAAACCGACACGGGACCCAAACCTAAATTGACACAAAACCAAAAACCCCCATCAAAGACTCAATCAAAAATTGGGTAGGTGTCAAGTTAGGGTTAGGTCTAAGGTTAAAGCAGATCCCAGGGTCGAGTCTCAGAGTGGGGTGTCGAGGTTGGGTGTCATGTCTTAGTAATCCCAATTTCGATCTCAAGGTAGTGGTCGGATCTTGATCTTGAATCGTCATTGGGGTTGTAGTCAGGGTCATGTCTCGGGTCAATATTAGGGATTGGATCCTCAATCGATGTTAGATCGGAATGTCTAGTCCTTTATTGAGTTGACACATAAGCCTAAATTCGAGATCATAATATTCACCTAAATTATATCTAAATATCTTTAATTTTCTTTTTACAATCGAACACATTTTCCTTTCCTACTAAACACACCCTCAAATAATCATATATATATAAAAGAGAATCCTAGGCCCGCCTACGTGGTGCCACCACAAACCAAGATTCCTTTTTTAATTTATATATTTACAAAATTAGCTTTCCCCTTTCATGAAAAGTTGCGACTTTATGAAAAGTTGCGACTTTTATGAAAAGTTGCGACTTTTATGAAAAGTTGTGACTTTTGTGAAAAGTTGCAACTTATCTGAACAATTACGATTTTTATGAAAAGTTGTAACTTCTATGAAGAGTTGCAACTTTTATGAAAAGTTTTGTCTTTTACTCCCTTCATTCCATATTAACTTAAGTTTTGAGCCCTTTTCCACTTTTCAAATTAACTTAAGTTTTCAATCTTCAAGACTATATTTAAAATATTCTTCCAATTTTACCCTTTAAGTTAGTATTGGAATTAGTTATTATAATTAATGTTTAGTTATTTTTGACAATAATTAATAAGAGTAAAAATGAAAAATTATTTTCAATTTATGTCCTAACCTACTTTTCTTAAAGGGTGTGAATCACCTCAAAACTTAAGTTAATATGGAATGGAGGGAGTATTAAAGGTTATGACCATTCCGAAGGGTTGTAACTTTTTCAAAGAGTTGTGACCTTTCCGATAAGGCACAATAAATATTTGTTCACACTACCCTATGTTGTCTAGATATAAATAGAGAGATTTCCTCCCATTTTAAAATAACAAAAATTCTGAACTTCTTCTTCTTAACCTGCACAATTAAATATTTGTGTACAATTTTTTCCTTTCTGTTTCATTCTATTGTTACAAATTCTGGTATATTTTTTTTACCGTCATTAATTTATGCTTATGTTATTAATTGTTATTTTTGAGTATATATTTTAAACTTTGTTGTTTATGTTTCTGCAAAGTTATTGTTATAAATATTTGTTAGTACAAATTAAACAACACACGTTAGTTAAGTATTCACATAAATTTTCTCTACTTCATGAAATTGTTGAAGGCACAGTAGAAAAATTCCTCAAAGATCTATACTATTATTTGTCATTATCACATAACTCAAGAACATCTAATGAATGAATTATTCAGGAAATAATAAATCATTGGTTCTTTAATCAACATTAAAAGGAAAAAAAAGAATAAAATAAGAATATATATATACACAAAGGCATTTCGTAAGAACAAAAACACATTTAAGTTGCATAAATTTTACAATTGTGATGTGTCTCGCGAAAAAAATCAAAAAATTGTTAACATATTCAAAAGAGAAATTACTTACAATATTAATGTTTTTTATATGTAAGATAATATAGTGTTTTAATTTTAATGACTCATAAATTTTAAGTATTATTTTATAAATTCAGTGATATTAAATGGATGATTTTACTAGTTTCTTTATAAAAGCATTTCAAATTCCAGCCACTTCCAGCTATTTAAGTGTCCCCCTTGTACCAAACAAACAATATTTTTGTTAGTAGAATATAAAAAAGTGAATAGTGGTGGACAAGCAAGAATGGAAGATGGCGGCCATACCGAATATAGACAGACAGTTAAAATGATTAACAAATTCCGTATTTCGTACCGTGCTTCAATTTCCTCATTCTCTGCGCGTTTTGTAAAAATCAAAACCGAATTCCTTAAACGGAGAGAAAGAGAGAGACTAATAGTATTTTAATGACAGCCATGAATTATCGCACTATTTCTCCAGCAATATTTATTTGTTTTCCTCCATTTTCTCCCTCAAAACATCAAAACCCCCTTACTAATTTCATCTTATTTTAACTTCAAAATCACTTTTTTTTTCCCTTTCCAAGAACCATTCTTTTTTGGAAATCTTGATTGTTAGACTTCTTTTTCTTTTTGGGTATTCGAATGTGAATCATAAGAATCATTCTTTTTTGGGAATCTTGATTATTGGACTTCTTTTCTTTTTGGGTATTCGAATGTGAATCAAGAAACTCATAAGATGCAAGAAGGGAAGACTTTGTTCGCCAGAATCGATGATTCTCCTATGTTTCGTCAACAGGTAAAGAATTTCAATCTTGATTCTTGATTTTATTTCAAGAAAGTTGCCATATTTGATGGTACCCACCTGTCTGTGTTATCAGCTTAGCCTATTTTAACGGTAGAAATAACTCCATTATGATGCAGGATGCCTAATCAATTTTGACTATTTGAGGTTTCTGTCAGTCAATTAATATTTTGGGGGCTTATATATATATATATATTTTTTTTTTATTATTTTTTTATTTATTACAGTGGTGTCTTGGCTAGCTAGCATGTGGAAACTTGCTACATGCCACCAATGTAGATATCGGTTAACTATGTTCACCAAAGCTTACACATATGAGAATAGATTATATGGTGTTGAGGTGTTTTTTGTATCCACTAGAATTTGACCCCTGATCTTAAAGTTTGTTACCTACCTCATTGACCTCTAAACCACACCTTGGATGCTGTTTATGCGCTTATATTTATGCAGACACTGTTGTTTTCTTGTCTCCCTTATCCTTTAAATGGAATTTATTTTGTCTTAAGTTACATGGCCTTAAAAAGTGAAACATAGTAAGCTGTTGATTTAGCATTTTATCGGACAGTTGTTTGGACTGTAATTGGGCTTTGAGGAATCTGGTTTGTCTGGAATAAACCCTGAGACTATGAGGATTGGGATAGTTTACCAAAGTGTATCATCAACAACCAAGGAGAAACAAGTTATGCTTTAGCTGAAATATTCTTCCTTGAACGAGTGTATAATTATATTTTGTTAGATGTCAACTGCTACAATTAAGCTGATTTGTGGTATATAGCCCATGGTTAGATGATAGGTGTAGCACTCACTCATTCAATAGGAATGATTCTATAGATCTGTTTGATGATATGCCAACAGTTAACTGACATATAATCTAGGGCTAGTATATCTTATTATAACTAGATCTTAACACCTCTGCAAGTAAGTGTGTTCATACACAGCTGGTCAAGCAGGTATTTATGTGATATATACATTGAGATTGGTATTCATGCAACAGTAGTTGTACATATTTTTGTTGATGTTCTTTTACCATGAGTTGAAGTCCTTAAATTTTGTTTGTGGTGGTGGAACAGATCCAATCATTGGAGGAAAGTTCTGAGACTTTGAGGGACAAATGTCTAAAGTATTATAAAGGATGTCGAAAGTACACGTAAGTTTATTTATCCTGCTCTATCAATTTATTATCATATGTAACATTGCACAGGGCAGTCCGTTAGCAAATATTATGATGTATAAATTGGAGGTGAGAAGGGTGTACAGCTGTCCACTGCAACAACCAGTGCTGTTACTTAGACGGGGGAATTTAGTTCCACCAAAAATGTAGCAGCTTCATTCTTTAGTTCCAACAAACGAGGCACAAATTCTGAGAATATTCCAATTAATATATTATTGATCCCATAAAGTTTTAGGATGCCTGGTCATAAGACTCATACATGTAACCAAAATTTGCATGATTAATTAGGGGAATAGCTTTCTTCAGCTTTTGTGCTACCAGCTTGTCATTTAATTTAAACCTTTTAATACCATATATCAGTTGGATAACCTTGAGAAGATGTGATGCTAGAAGAGTGTAAACCTGAAGTTCTAACATGACCTCGAGCAGTTTTTTTTCCCTCAAGGGAAGTCTTACAAGTGGATTTACATTGTAAATTCCACTGCTCTTCTTTAACAATATCATACTATCTACCTTAAAATTTGAGGGAACATCCAATGCAGATGTATTATCTGGATATATCAATTTCTGCACTATTCATTGCCTCGTCTTGTAAAATGATGGGAATGTATTATATTATTTTTACTCATCTTTGTTTTCTAACACTATAACTGACTTGACAGCTGTCCATTTTAATCTCTGTACATGCAAGCTGTAATCTAAGCTCTCGTTAAACCATCCTCTCACAATACACTTCCTTCTTAAAACCTTATTTCGTTCCTTCAGATGATTCTCTATTTCGAACCACTAATTCATATTTAAGTCGCATGATTCTCTATTTCTAGGCTACATCATCTTTTATGTTAGTTGCCTGATGAATCATTTGGCAGTTGGCTTGAATCAGTTTCACAAAGATTGCTTGTCAGCGAAGTTGATTCACAATTGATTTTTTCAGCAAGGGATATCATGGTTGTATTCCAGTCTGTGTATTTCTTTCCTGCTTTCTCTTTCGGCAGCGGGTCTGAAATTACAACTAAGGACAAGCTAATATACATCTGGGGCCTCTGCTTTGCCACTATGGTTCATTAAGTTATAGTATTTCGTGAAGTTCCTTGGCAGTTGTTATTTCTTTCTGACTGTATCTTTCTACAGTTTCCTTTAAACCGGCCGTTATAATGTAAAAATATATTTATCTTCTACCTATTGACCATAGAGGTATATTGCACCATTATGGGCTGTGCTTATAGGAAGGAGTGTTTAGTATTCCTACAAGCTTCATTTCAAGGATGTTACTGGAAAAAAAAAGGCAGTATCTTAATTCTCAAGTAGTTCTGCATAAATTTTGTTTCCATGGTAATCCAAATATGCACCAACATTTTGCTATGAGCTCATTCATTTTTGTTTCCTATTTACAGAGAAGGGCTTGGAGAGGCATATGATAGAGACATTGCTTTTGCCAGTTCACTTGAAATCTTTGGTGGAGGGCGTAATGATCCCATTTCTGTTGCATATGGAGGTTTCCTATTCTCTCTTTACCTTTTCAGATCAGATTGTTTGGTATTTAGGGTGTGTTTGGTATGAAGGAAAATGTTTTCTATAAGTTTTGTACTTTTTAAACTCTCTATAATAAAATCCTCCTTGTGGTGAGCGGGTGGTGGTGGGGGTTAGGAATTGACCCTTAATGTACACTAATATTAAAAGGGGAAAAATACGAAGGAGGGGAGACCTCATGTTATCACCTCATATCCTAAGTTTGTTGAACAAGCTCAACTCTTTACATCGTGGATGCTTTATAAAGGTAATATATCCTAAATGGTGGTTACACAGTGTCAGAGCTGTGGTATGCTAGGGGACTCCTTTGTGCAAAAGGTATGCATATGCATATTACAAAGAAAAGCAAAACTTTCAAAGATGCACATGTATTCTAGATTATGATTTCTAGAAGGGCCTCAAATCTTTGAATTCAGTTATGAACCTTTTGAACTTAGAAGTGATTACCTATAGGTCCCTTATCCAAAACAGAAAATGTCTATGACCTATAGGTTCAATAGGGGACTGATTGTTTCTCATTGATTGTGATGTTCCTAATAATTGCTAAACGTTAGAAGGTTAACGACTTGGATTGGCATATTTGGCTGCACTTATCTAACTCACGTGCATTCATTTGCAATTCTCTATTTTTTTCCATTTCCACATAAAGCAACACTTTTTTGCAACAAAGAATCAATGCAAAGTCTTACTTCCCCAATTATACTAATAAATGCAAGTTGCATTCATAGGCCCTGATATGGCCAAATTTGCTATCGCTCTGAGAGAAATTGGAACCTACAAGGAAGTTCTTCGGTCACAGGTATCAGTTTCCCCCCATATCTGCACTTCAACTATTATGCAGTTTTTTCCTTTTAAAAAAACTATTATGCTGTTTATCAAATGATTTGTATTGTTAACAGTTGTTATATCTGCATGGATGTAATCCATATCCTAGTACTGGTCCATGAATTGTTTGGTAAAATTGTAGAATCATATTGTAGATAGAGTGGCCACCTCATGTTAAAGTTTAAACTACTACAGGGACGGAGGACACTTCTAATTAAATAATTATTTTTTACACGCTCTCTCTCATGCGAGCCTGATCTGTTATCATGTTGAATTATGTGACTAGAGGAGATACTTTTATTTATTTAATAATGATATCTGGACACATCTAATGTGTTCAAACTTTCTCATGCCAACTTGTTTTAGGGGTATTATTGCTCTTCTCGACTTCAAGTCTAATTTACTTTTTTCTTTTCCATTCCAATATATACTTTATACTGTGTGTGCCTTGAAATATCTTCGCCTTGTTTATTTCATTTGACTGGCATTTTTTCTGTGTCTTGCTTAGGTAGAGCGTGTATTAAATGATCGATTACTGCATTTAGCAACCATTGATCTTCCAGATGTAAAGGTATACTCACTACTTTCACTTGTAGTCCATTGTGTAGAGAAAGTTTGTACAGATAAGAAAATCTAGTCTTTTGGGTACTTCGGCTAATTCTTACTTATGAAGCACATTTACTAGGATGTTTCATTGCCCATTGGTGCAAGTACTTTTCCTTATTTTGTCAGTATATATTTTCATCTTCCTGGATGCATATAGAAGGAAGCATCTAAATGAACAATAAAGTGATGAACCAAAATTGGTCAGTCAAAAATACTTTGTAGATGAACTGACATGTAAGCTAATCAAACTTGCATAAACTTTATTTTCTGAAGTATGGATGTTTGTAGAACCTGTCCTACTGGGCTAAAGCATATGCTTGTGCACGTTATTATATGTTCTATTTATGAGAGAATGAAAACATTAGAGTAGGATTATCTTCAAAGTAAGCTTTGAATATAGGTATATGGTTGGTGTTTTGACCTCTGTTGCTGTAACCTGCCCAATGGTTCGTTGATTGGGTGAGTAGCATAATTGAAGTCGTTATGATAGTCTGAGGTTCTAATGACACTCTGAACACTGACTAAAGTTTCCACCAGGCTTCATGCTTCAACCAAATGCAAATCAAACCATTGGCAAGGTCTTCCCTCTTGTATTTCTTTGTTGGGTTCAAATCTTAGAGTTAATAGATTTAAGTGATGGAGTAGCTGGTATTCAAATTAATAGAGAAAAGAAGGAACCGAGTTAACAGAATAAGTTTAGACAAGGATTCCTCCATGTGGATAGGAAATGCTTCTTCAAAAGCAATTGAAGGGGATGGCTCGATTTTGTAGAAGTTGTTGAAGGAAGGAGCAATAATGTATGCATGCTAGGGAACTCAGTAGGTAACTTCGTCTTAACACTGACTAAAGCTTCTGTCAGATTTCAAGCCTTCAACTAAATTTGAGAAAGGACAAGATGTAGCCAAATTCTCTATTAGCTCTTTGGGCACTACTCTTACACTCTGTGTATTGATAATAAGAACAAGCATGTTAAGAGCAGAAAACCTTACCTGATCAAAGTAGAAAGCCCTTTTGCTTTCTGTTTGACAGCTACTTGAGCTTCATTCCTTTGTAGGTGCGAAAATTTTCTTCCGTAGACTGAGAAATGAATCAAGAGAGTGTGTTTTTTAAACAACAAACTAATTTGTAGTATCTGTAATTTGGTTCGTAAATGTTTAATCGATGGTTTCAAAAGACTACACTTGATGCTCATTGATTTTGTTTTGAGAATTTGTCAAATTGATACCTAGAAAAAAAAAGAAATAGGAAATAATTAAACTGGATCAGATAGAAAAAGAAATAGTTGAATGTTTCTAAGGAGTTAAGATTAGAAAAAGGCAGTGTCTTTGTTTTGGGATTATTTTCTAAGTTTAACGCCCATTATTCTTTCAAGGCAACTAGCTGGAACTCTACAATGTTATAGCTTTTTAGGGTTGCTGTAATAGATTTTTTAAGAATATCAGCTATCTGGTTTCAACATATAGATAGTTTCTGCTCCACTAGAGATATTGAATAACCTTTGAAGCATCTCATTTATACTAATAATTATTTAAATAAAAGGGGGGAGGGAGAGAAGACGCTGACAGTAACTAGTTATCATTTGGGTAGGACTTGCCTATGATTTCGATGGTTTAGTTTTTGACTTGTTCCATACTTGACCATATATGATCTCGCAGAACTCTATCCCACCCAATTGTCCAATCAACCTTACATCTCAGTTATGCAAATATATGTACAGATCTCTCTTCTTGCCCCTTTTGTAGTTCAACCACTTGTAGTGTATTCTCAAAGACCTAACACGTGTATTTTGATGTTATGTGAATTTTCATTACTTTCAGGAAGCTCGGAAGCGTTTTGACAAAGCCAATGTTGCTTATGATCAGGTGGATACAATGTCTCTCTAGTCAAATCTTTTATCTGTCGTGTGTTGAGCTTTATATTCTCGGATAATTACCCATTTAAATTGAAAAATACAGACTTGCAATGGAGTGACTTTCTGTTGGCATTGTACCTAATTGTTCTCTGTTTTTCTAATTGTACTTTCTCTTTTGAAATAGCAGACTCAACTTAGAACCTATAAATACCATTTCAAAAGGATAGGGGAGGCAGTAATTAATAATATGTCAAGTAAAAAAGCGGGAATTACTAATTTACTAGTATTGAAAACTTGAAAGCAAGATATTTATGTACCTAATATGCTAATAATCAATATTATCTTGTTTGCCAGTGGCTGCTTTTTTCTGTTCTGTGATTGGTTAGTATTCCTAAATCCTGTAACTTTAGTGACAACCTTGATTGTTGAAGTCCAAACAATGTTTGTGCATGTTAATATGTCATTTTGAATTTGCCATGGTCTTGCTCTTTGTTGTAAAAGACTTTCCTGTTGTCTTTGACATATATCCTTATCTTTTCAGATTATTTTAAGCAACAGATTTTGGTATAGTAAGACATTAATCCTTTTAAAATTGTTCAATAATGATAACTTCTAAATCCCAAACTAAGTTGGGACGACTATATGAATCATCAATATATGTTTGCTCCTTTTGGACTCATTTCATACAATCTTTTTTGAGTTACATTTTGAAGAAAAAGAGTTTTTGGGTGTCTACTTCTCGGAACTAAGGCCAACCGGGTACAAGATCTTTATACCCTTGATAACAGATTAACACCGGATGGCGTTTCCACATCTTGCTTCTATGACCTTTAAACCTTTAGAAACATCTTCACATTTGTTGAGTTGTAGCTTTCTGAAAAGAAGTTGAAATAGTTCGAAAACTAACATGATGGTACTTGGTTCTTTGTTTTGATGTACATTAAAATGATTGCTTTTATCATCTAGGTTCGAGAGAAGTTTTTGTCATTGAGGAAAAGTACTAGGATGGATATAGCTGCAGCCATTGAGGAGGTAACGAACATCGGTTCTTCTTATAATCCATAAACACTATCCTTTTATGTTGTTTATTGATCAGGTAGTTTCTATGGTAACCATTGTCAGGCAACATCTAATTTGGTAGTCCTTCCAGGAACTTTACAATGCAAGGTTGAGCTTTGAGCAAGCCCGCTTTAATCTGGTGTGCACAATTCTTTGGCAGTCGGTATCAAATAGTGATGCAACAAATAGCAAGATAATATAATTGTTGAAATATTTCATAAGTTCAGGTCGGTGCTCTTTCTGCGGTTGAGGCCAAAAAGAAGTATGAATTTTTGGAAGCTGTTGGCAGTATGATGGACAGTCATCTTCGGTTTTTCAAACAGGTCCTTTTCCTTTTCTTTTTCAGTGGAAAAAAAGTTTTAAAATGGTGAAATCTTATGCTTGTTGATATTAATGAATGCATCATGCTGAATTCAAGATATTACGTGATGCACAGGGGTATGAAGTTTTGCATCAAATGGAGCCTTATATCAGCCAGGTTAGATGCTAGTTATGAAACAGTTTTTTTGTGAATACCCTTTTCCCATGATGCCTTCCAATTTGCTTGAGGGAATGGATGATAATGTGCTACCTTCATGAAATTGAATTGTTGGGTTCTTTTTCATTCCTTTTTATTACCTTCATGACAAATATTCTCTTTTTGGCATCCATAATCCTTTTTATCCGCAATCCTTCCAATTTACAGTTCTATATAGATAAACTACCTATTTCAAATTCTAATTATTAGATATCTCTGAAATTAGTTAACGTTCACATGTCTTACACTGAAGACTTTATTACTGTTACGCAATCGCCACAAAGTAATCAAGGCTAGTTAACTTGGACTGTGTTCCGCCACTTGCGTATTGTTTTTTTACAAAGAAATATTATAATTATATTACAAAAGCAACATTTACAGCACAGTGCATTTGATCATATTAATAATAAGAAAAATAAACAGCCTCACATTTAGAAGTTGCTAGGACAGGACATTACAAGAAAGGAAATCTCCCAATACAATAAACGAAAAGGACGGATTCCTTCTGTACAGAGTATTATTCCTGTAGAGAATCTATGAATTTCAACTTTGGCATCTTGTAGGTTGCCCCGAATAGTCCAAATCGATAAACATCTTCTGTATAGCATCTTCCTTCCCTTCGAAACATCTTGCTTGATGTGCAGTTCATTTGATCTTGTAGGTATTAACACAATACATGGTAAATTGCATGCATGTGTAGTTTGCTTTTAGATCTTTCAGGGAAAAAATGGATTTTAGAATTTTTACCAATTTTGTGACTCACTAACTGCGTATTGAAGCGTAGGAAATAGTGGTATAGTGGTACCCAGAAGTCATTAACCCATGCATTCTCCAAACCTCGAACTTCAAAAGTCTACTGCTGGTCTATCAGTTTTTTGCTCAGATTTGATTTGCGCCGTTGCCCACCATAAAACAATGCCTTCGCAGATTGAACATTTGCCAAATCACAGGAAGCTCCACATTGCCCCATTTTGGTGCTTCTTGAAGCCTCGACTAAATTTTTATTCATTTTCGCTGGATCTTGATCAAAGAAAAATTAATGGTTTTGGGCATTGAAGTTACAAAGGGTCCAAGCACAAGCTTGTAAATTCAGGAGATAATTGCATGAATTCTGAATCCATTACCGACCCCAAGATTACTAGATAGGCAGATGAGGCAATTTAGTTTCTCAATCATTAATAGCTAATTTGATTTTAGTTTGTGTCTTTTTTTTGTTGTCTGTGACTCTGCATGATAAAGTTCTTCTGTTATAGTTTCAATTGTCAGCTGCTGGATCCATTATTTGTGCATCTACTATTACACTCTACTTATGTAGCATACGTGGAATTGCTTCAGTGATATACTACTAATTTTCATTGTATGCTTATGGCATCTTTTAATAGTTTTTATATGTTTTGAGGGATGCTGTTCTGTTACAGGTCTTGGCTTATTCACAAAAAGCTCAAGAAAGTTCCATGTATGAGCAGGCAGCTCTCAATGAGAGGATGCAAGAGTACAAAAGGAAAATAGATCAAGAAAGGAGATGTTCGTTCAATGGGTCTACAAATGGTGACGTCACACAACCTTTTTCCAGGAGTTCTCACAAACTTATTGAAGCAGTCATGCAATCTGCTTCTGAAGGAAAGGTATGTAGTACAATCCTGCATTTGGCTACAACTATTAGCAAATAACATTCTCTTACTGCTTACGATATTCAGTATTTGTTTTAAAGAAAATTCTACCTTTCATTTCTTTAGCTAAGATTTCAATAGTTTAGGTACAAACTATAAAACAAGGATACCTGTCAAAGCGTTCTTCTAATATCAGAGGTGACTGGAAGAGAAGATTCTTTGTTCTAGATAGCAGAGGAATGCTGTACTACTATCGAAAACAATTGAGCAGGCCATCTGTAAGTCATCAAACTAAATGTTTGTCACAAGTTCTTTCAGCTATTATATAGACCTGCTCAAATGTGGAGAATGCAGTTTCAGGGTTCTGCCAGCCCACTCCTTTCAAACAGATGCTCTTCCCCAGAACCGGGATCAGGACTGCTGAGTCGTTGGCTTTCTTCTCATTATCATGGAGGTGTACATGAGGAAAAAGCTGTTGCACGTCACACAGTGAACCTACTGACATCAACAATAAAAGCAGATGCAGATCAGTCTGATCTGAGATTTTGCTTCAGAATAATTTCACCAACAAAGAATTATACTTTGCAGGTAAATGCCTGAGGCATCCTGATAATTCTTTGGGCTGTAGTAAGAGAACTGGATTTCAACCTAGATTTCTAATCAACAATAACCTTTTAGTAAAGATATATCCTTTGGCTATTCAGGCAGAGAGTGCAGCGGAGCAAATGGACTGGATAGAAAAAATAACAGGAGTTATTACTTCATTGCTAACTTCCCAGACACCTGAAAGGGTAAACTAGAAAATAAGTATATAAGTCTTCCTTTCCTTATTTTTGTTGTTATATCTGATAATATGATTTTTTGGTGTTCAGCATTTCTCTGGTAGTCCCATTAGTGAAAGTAGTTCTATAGGAAGTCCAATTGACCATGATCAAAGAGCAATGGAAGAGTACACATCTGGGAGGGATCTTACTGGTAGATCTTTCATACGCCCATCCAAAAGTTCAGTGCACATCCTCAGCACGAAAAGAGAGAAACCAGTTGAAGCACTAAAACGGATACCTGGGAATGATAAATGTGCTGATTGTGGTGCTCCTGGACCAGAATGGGCTTCTTTAAATCTTGGACTTCTTATATGCATTGAATGTTCTGGTGTTCACCGGAACTTTGGTGTACATATATCCAAGGCAAGCCAACTTAGTTACATTTTGCACCTAAGTTTCTTTCTGTGTGCATAATCAGAAACTTAATCTTCTTAAACCTCTCTCATTTCATGTGGGAATAGAAAGTCCTGCTGTCAAGTTAACCATGTGCATCTTGTGTAATTGTCTGTTAGAGCTTTTACAAGTATATGTATCATCTTTCTGTGTAAAAATTAAAGGAGACCCATTCCAAAAGAAGAAAGGAACTAGATACCTCAGTTTTAACCACGCAATCTCTTGATGATAGATTGGACCTCTTCTTTTGCTGCTGAAATTTTTGAAATACCTAGATACATGAAAAAATTGGTGAGGAGTGAACTTTCGTTCACAATTAAAATACTAAATGAAGTCTGATCTTATCGTGTTTAAACTTCTGAGGGTTGTACTTGATAATTCTCCTTGTTGTCATTGTGAAATCGTTTCTTCATTTAGTTTGAGTTTTTAAAATATTTTATTCATTTATTTTCTCCAAATTTACACTTGTCAAAAGAAGAAAGTTTGGCTCTTTTCATCCTCCAGTTTTTTTGTTTTAGTTGTATTTAGCGCAAGCCGCAAATCAAGTTATGATCAGAATGACAGAACTTGAGTACAAAATATGAATTTCAGTAAACCAGAGTAAAGTGGAAGTGAGAAGAGAATACCTTAACTGCATTTTATGTTAATTTTCTGCGGCATATCCGAAGAGAAAGGCTATAATATGAGACAAGAGAATCATGTTGCTGAATGACAATGCAGTATTCTGTCCATTTTCCCCTTTCTTGTTTAGATTTAGAATAGTTTGTCCTTTGTTAAGCACTTCACTTGCTTAAAAAATAATAGTTTATAGACCTGTGACAGATGATCATGCAAAAGATGAAGTTTCCTTTTCTGAAATTATCTAACAGTTTTCAACTTTGAATTGTAGGTAAGATCTTTGAAACTTGATGTTAAAGTGTGGGGGCCTTCAATCATAACGCTTTTCGAGGCACTGGGTAATGTGTTCGTGAATTCTGTTTGGGAGGAGCTGTTGCATGCAAGAAAAACGTTTCAGGCTGATGAAATACCAATGCGGTTTTTTGAGTCTGAAAAACACAAAGAGTTCTTTGGAAAACCCAGTTATGCTGATCATATTTCAGTAAAGGAGAAATTCATTCATGCAAAGGTACTTCTCCGAATAGTCAAGCTACTTCCTTTGCCGTCTGTTCAATCTCTTCAAGGGGTTGCTCGTCTTGTAATTTTCTTTCTCAATTAAAGCTGACATCATCAGCTCATTACTCCAGTTCTTTCAATTGTTTAGCCCTTAATGTGTCCAGGTTTATGGACATTGCACATTAGGCCTAAGAGTGACCCTATAGTTTATCTAGTTGCCTTTCTCTGGTATTATCTCCCAGTTCAAAGCTAATAGAAGAGATCGGTGGTCTAGGACATTGCACATTCTGCTATGTAAGATGGATGTCAAACATTTTCTCTCTGGTGTTCTCCTAATTTCTTATATTTTTCAAGAACTTATGTGATACCACAAAAGTTAACAAAATTACGCCTGCAGTTTTTGTTAGAAGCATGACTTGATCTGAAGACTAAAGAAGAAAAGAACCATCCTAGGCAAAAAAATATACTGTAAATATTTTATTCTAGGTTAAATTGAGACTCTTCTTTGTTACGTAATCTTGACATTTGTCGTCTTTTTATTTTGGTAAAATCAAAGGATCTTAGTTAATTAAATATTTGGTGATCATGCATGTTATGACTATGAAATTGATGAAGTATGTTATGCACAACTATTAGCATCTTTTGCTGGTATGTAGTAGACCGCGTACAAATAATATATAAAGTTGAAATATTTGTTTGAATGAGGTTATATCCCTCTATGTTTCAAAATGTTCATCTTTTCTGTTGTGCGACTCTGTTTCGTACCCAACGCTGGTATCCATATCTGCGTTACACAGACATTATTCATAGGTGAATAATCTCGTACAGTTTAGATGTGTTGCCTGTCTCAAGCTCTCAGCACAGTGTATAGAGGCCTTCTGTGGCATTTTTGTGTGCAAATGAATATGTAGTACTAATGGTGCTCCCCTATGTGCAACTAGTCTGCATGTGGTAACAGAAAGAACTCTTCCTAAATAATTCAAATCTCTATAGCTAGCTTTTCTGGTTAAATGTGAATTAATGTATGTTTGCTATGTCTGTTTCTGGTTGCAGTACGCAGAAAAACGTTTCATTCACAAGGTGAAGGACACTACACACCTCCTTTCGGTTGCAGAACAGTTGTGGGAAGGTGTCCGTGCAAATGACAAGAAAGCTGTATATCGTCTCATTGTGGTCTACCAAGCTGATGTTAATGCAGTCCATGGGGAAGAAGCATCACCTGGTACGTCTCAAAATCTAGAGACTTGTTCTGATTCGAACAAAACCTGATTAACATCATCTTTTTAGGCAGTGATAGTTCAAGCTCATTTAACCCACAAAGTGAAAGTGAAGAGCATTGCATTGATGAATTTCTTGATGGCTGTTCCTTACTTCACCTAGCTTGCCAAACTGCTGATATTGGCATGGTCGAGCTGCTTCTGCAGCATGGTGCCAACATAAATGCTTGTGATTCACGAGGTCAGACCCCACTGCATCATAGTGTTATGAGAGGAAGAACTGCAACTTCCAAACTGTTACTTGCGAGGTAATTCTTTGTTTTTAAGTTCGCTGTTAATCCTTATAAGTAAAGATAAAAAGGGTACTTTGTGTTTAACCATCATTCTGATGCATGCACACATGCTTATGCTTGTCTCTATACCCTGCAAGCACACACTTACGCTTGTCTCACTTACCATAGTTCTTTCTCTCACAACCTAGAAGCCTATGCTTGTATATCTTCAGTTTTAAGTTTGCGAAACAAACTAATGTTTGGATATTCACAAAAGTTCCGAAGGAGCTCGATGTTAATGGCATGTACCAGAGCATTCTATAAATTTTTATTTGTTGAAGTCATGGGAGTCCACAGCTATTGTGCCGACATTCAGAATATTTATATCTCGCATATGCCAAGGGAGTGCTTTATTGGGAAACTCCACCTATCTCATGGGTGGTCGGACTTCTAATCCCAAGTTAAGCTTAGTTCATGAAGCTGCCTCTGTGAGAATTAGTTACAACTCAGAACCGTAACTTATACTTGATGCATCATGTGAAGTATCTCAATGCAATATTGTGTATTTTTTTTATTCAATGAAATGCTTCAATGAATAAAGTGGTGGTTAGACCAGCTTTGTTATATGGGGTGGAGTGTTGACAGATCAAGAGTTCTCACATTCAGAAACTGAAAGTGGTGGAGATGAGGATGCTACGATGGATGTGTGGGTATACTAGAAGAGATGGGATTCAAAATGAGGATATCCGAGACAAGGTGGGGAGTGACTTCGGTGGAAGACAAGATGCAGGAAGCGAGGTTGAGATGGTTCGGGCATGTGATGAGGAGAAACAAAAATGCCCCAGGTGGTGTGAGAGGTTGGCTATTGATGGATTCAGGAGAGGTAGAGGTAGACCGAAGAAGTATTGAGAGAGGCAGAGGTAGATGTAGAGCGAATAAGTATTGAGGGGTCGTTTGGTTGGGAACAAGTTATCCCAGGATTAGTTATCCCGGGGTTAGCTATCCTGGGATAACTTATCCCATCATGTATATGTCACTATGATATAAATGGCAGGATAAGTTATCCCAAACATGGTAACCAAACAAGTTACAAAATTTTTATCCCATCACTATTTATTTTTATCCCTCACACCAAACGACCCTGAGAGAGGTAGAGGTAGACCGAAGAAGTATTTAGAGAGGTGATTAGACATGATATGACGCAGTTGCAGCTCACCAAAAGTGTAGTCCGTGCAACTTAGCTTTTAGCATTCACTTGTACAGTAAAACTCTTTTCTTTTGAGGAAGTTGTTTTTTGCATTAAAGTTGGTTCTCTTGAATTTCTCGTTTAGTTCAACTTTGGATGTTGATGTGTTGTGGTTGAAACAATCAGCTTTTTTCCCGAGTCTAGTCTTCAGTGACCGTTTCATAAGAGTATCTAACCTGCCCACCCTGATCTGCCTGCTGCAACAGTTTAAAAAGATTTGTTGATCTGTAACTCTATAAACAGGACTCTTGTTATTTTGTTTGGAATAAAGCTTGACGAATACTTTATACTTTATAAATTAATCTCTCTCTCTCTCTCTCTCTCTTATTCGTTCTACCTCTCTTTATTTGTCTCTCTTCTGCACTTCTTCTCCCTTTTCTCATTTCTTGCCCTTCCTGCACGTCTTTTTGGAACTACATTAGACTTGCACTTCCAACTTTTTGGTCAGTACTTTGCTCAAATTTGAGGGGGATTTATATGTTTTTGGATCAATAATGAACTTAGCTATGATTATGTTTGAACCATCAGACTAATGATCAAGATCGTCTTGTCCTGTGTAACCAACTACACAGTTGTATCATTTGTATATTTTAAATCATCTTTATCTGACCAATATGATTTATTTTGAACAGGGGGGCCAACCCACGCATTGCTGATCTTGAAGGCAAGACCCCATGTCACCTTGTCTCAGAATTAGCCCTCAATGATGTGGAGATTCTTTCCCTCCTGAAAGTTGCAAATAGATAGCAGCAGCACAAAGGTCACTCGGAGGTAAGAGTTTCCACGTCCCACAGAGTGATGCGTTTATCTTCAAAGCAACTAAGGTTTAAGCTATCTCGGAAAACAGCTTGCTATAATGTCCAGGTCTTCGAGATTTTAATATATGCAGCCTTCATGGAATGAAGGAGAGAAATCTCTTTGCGTTGGCAAATTGGAGCGAAGAGATGATATAACAGAGAGTGCCCAGGATGTTTAGTTTGCTGCTTCACTCATGCTTCAAGATGCATAATCCACTTGTTCATATGTATTTTTCAGCCTTTAGTTTCTTCTCTATAATTTCTTGCAGAGCTTACAGAATTAGACAGTAGATTAGTTGTAAATAGTTTGTTATATTAAATTAGTTTGAGATGCTGTAGAAACTGAAGAGGTGCAAAGTGATAATTTTTTTTCTTCCCCAACTATATATATAAAGCAAACTCATGTTGATCAATTGTTAATATTTGTTTCGATTTCTAGCTTAGATTCTCCAGAGTGATTTCTTATTTTCATGGTATCGAACTGATCTCTGTATATTGGGAGGATGTGCTCGGGCTCAACATCACGGTCCACTACCTCATGTGAGTTCAGTTCGATATCATGTTCAGGACGAGGAATGAGGCTTGACAGTCAAGCCCATACACAAGTCATAAATATATGTAGAATGTATTTCCATAATTTTGTCATCTTAAAGGATGTTACGTGGAAAGTTAGTACTAAAGAATTATCAAAAAAAAAAAAAGTGCTACTTTTGGAACAAACAAAAAAAGGAGTGTAAGACAAACAAATCAAAATTGAGTTGGAACTGATTATTCGAAATGAAAAATTGTTATTGGTTTATAGGAGTTATTGTATGAGGTTTACCCAATGCTAGATGTAGAGACGCATAATAGATCGATATGAACATCATGAGTTGTCCTATAATAAAATCAGTTGTTGTTGATACCTTTTTCCATAGCTAGAACTTGGAGAAGGAAGGAATAAGAGGGTCTAATGGTTATTAGTTTAATGATTTAGATTTTATCTTTTATTGAATAGCGGTTTAGAATTTTTAATGAAGAATATGTTTTCATATGAAATATTAATAGTTGAACAAATGATAAATAACAATCAATAATCGATATTTTAAAGTTTCTTTAATGATTTAGCATGTTCACAAATCGATAACCGAACCGAGCATCATACAGGCACGTGCAAAATTTGCTAATTTTGATATTTCTTCTTCTTATTTGTGATTCAGTGAATTTGTTTTTTCATTTGTGTCATAGTTAGACTTGATTCAATTAATTTGACGCAAATTGACAAGTAGTTCTCAATAAGCGTTTACTATAAAACTCCAACATACAAATTCAAGAATAAATAACTTCGTGTCACCGAAAAATGGCATCCGACAGATCTGAATCGACCGGAGATTCCAATGGCGATCGCCGGAAAGTAGCTCTGATCACCGGCATTACTGGCCAAGACGGGTCGTATCTGACTGAATTCCTTCTCGACAAGGGCTATGAAGTTCATGGACTGATTCGTAGATCCTCCAATTTCAACACCCAACGAGTTAATCACATCTACATCGATCCTCACAATGTCCATAAGGCACGCATGAAGCTTCACTATGCCGATCTTACCGATGCCTCTTCTCTCCGCCGCTGGATTGATACAATTCAACCTGATGAGGTTTACAACCTCGCCGCACAGTCTCATGTTGCCGTCTCCTTTGAGATCCCTGATTACACCGCCGACGTTGTCGCCACCGGTGCTCTCCGTCTTCTGGAGGCTGTCCGTTCTCACATTTCTGCTACTGGAAGATCAAATATCCGTTACTACCAAGCTGGTTCATCTGAGATGTTCGGATCCACACCACCACCGCAATCTGAATCTACACCCTTCCACCCTAGATCCCCTTACGCTGTATCCAAGTGTGCCGCGCATTGGTACACCGTCAATTACCGTGAAGCGTACGGGATCTTCGCTTGTAATGGGATCTTGTTCAATCATGAATCTCCCAGGCGGGGTGAGAACTTTGTCACTAGGAAGATCACTCGGGCTGTGGGTCGGATCAAGATTGGGCTACAGAGCAAGCTGTTTTTGGGGAATCTGCAGGCATCCAGGGATTGGGGTTTTGCTGGGGACTATGTAGAAGCAATGTGGATGATGCTGCAGCAAGAGAAGCCGGATGACTATGTGGTAGCAACCGAGGAGTCCCACACGGTAGAGGAGTTCTTGGAAGAGGCATTTGGTTATGTAGGATTGAAATGGTCGGATCATGTGGTGATTGATAAGAGGTACTTTAGGCCTACAGAAGTTGATAATCTTAAGGGAGATTCGAGCAAGGCTAGGAAAGTTTTGGGATGGAAGCCCAAAGTTGGATTCAAACAACTGGTGAAGATGATGGTGGACGAGGATGTCGAATTGGCTAAAAGGGAGAAGGTTCTTGTTGATGCTGGTTACATGGATGCTCAACAACAGCCTTGAAAGCTCTATGTAATGCCACTTACATTTGCTAGTTACTTTGCTCTAGTTGAAAATTGTATTGAAGATAGGCACCATGCTATTTTCTATTGTTATTGTTGTTCATGACTTCTTTTTAAATACAAACATATATGAGTCATCTTTTTGGATCAAACTCAATTGTTAAGTTTTGAGGAATCGTATTCTAATTATTTGAGTTTTGCTGCTTCAATGTTGGAAATGGAACAGTCAAATTGTGTTCAAGTTTTTGTGTAGAAATTCAGATATGCCGAACTATAGATTTACACAGTAAAAAAAAACCACACAAAGACATTTATTACTATTGGTGCTTCCCGTATGTGTGTGGTAATAAAGAACATTTGCTAAATAATTCACATCTTTATAGGGTATCTGGCTAAAGCCTCTCTACCTGAGGTAGAGGTAATGTCTGTGTACGCTCACCTCCCCAGACCCCCCACCCCACCCCACTTTGTTACTGGGTATGTTGTAGTTGTAGTTTAATTTATGTCTGATTCTTGTTGCAGTATGCAGAACCTGCTTTCAGTTGCAGAACAGTTGTGGGAATGTGTCTGCAAATGACAAGAAAGTTGTATATAGTCTCGTTGTTGTCTACCAAGCCGATGTTAATGCAGTAGTCCATGGTGAAGCGTCTCCTGGTGTGTGTTTGCAGTGTAGAAGACATAAAGAGGTATATGTATAGGAAGTCGGAATCCTCTAGAGGAAAACGTAAATATTGAACTTCCATAGCTGACTGCTTTGTTAAATTTACTGCAAAACCCTGAAGTGCTTTATACAAAACATAGTTAAACAAGAATTTTTCCAGCTGGAGATCTACTTGTACAGTAAAACTCATTCTTTTGAGGAAGTTGTTTCTTCCATTAAAATTGATTCTCTTGAATTTAGTTCAAATTTGGAATTTGATGTGGTTGAATCAGGATTTTCCCGAGCCTCGTTTTCAGTGACAAGAAGTATCCAACTTGCCACCCTGATCTGCCGGGCTTCTAGAGCTTAAAAAGATTTGTAGTCTTCCTCTGCCCTGTCATGCCATCCCTGTTAAGAAATCTCTACTCGACTCTGTTATTTTGTTTGGAACAAGCTGATGAATTGTTCATTCTCTTTTGTTCTCTCTTAGTCATATTCTTTCTACCTCTCTTTCTTTTTGTTTCTCTTGTTGTACCTTCTTCTCCGCTTTCTCGTTTCTTTCCCTTCTCTATCCTCCACCTTTTTTCTGGTACTACATTATAGTTGCACGGTAAGTGATACTTGGCTCGAATTTGAGAGAGGATATATATGTTTTTGGATCAATAATGAGCATACTTCTGATTATGTTGAACCATCAGACTAATGATCAAAGATCATCTTGTCAATGGCCATGTTTAATCAACTAAAGCTGTATCATTTCGTTTTGACCAATAGAATTTCGTTTGAACGGGGGCTAACCCACGCATTGCTGATCTTGAAGGCAAGACCATTTGTCACCTTGTCTCAGAATTAGCCCTCAATGATGTGGAGATTCTTACCCTCCTAAAAGTTGCAAACAGATAACAGCAGCACATAAGTCACTCACAGCTTGAAGTTTCCACGTCCCAAAAAGCAACGAAGGTTTGAGTTATCTGGGGAAACAGCTTGCTCAGTCCAGGTTATTCATTCTGCCAAAGGAAATTTTAATATGTAATGATATAAAACAGAGAGGGCCAAGTTACAATGTCACGCATGTCTTTCATCGAAATAACTTCTTGATGTTTTTTTTATACCTTAGTTTCTTCTCTAAAATTTTTTGCACATTGTACAGTATTGGGCAGTACTCAACTTGGGCAAATGTTCATCAAGGACTCGAACTTGGGCAAATGTTCATCAAAATACTCTATACTTTTTTCCAGTGACAATGTGAAGCCTATACATAAAATATTAAAGTTTTACAAAACGAATAATCATTAGATAGTGAGACATAGATCTACAGCTAACAAGAGACATCCATCCTAGTTTCAACGCTGGTAGGTAACTTCAGAAGTGCATCAGAGGGGTTGAAAACTACACGAGAAACTCCTTGGCATCCTTCTCCAAGAACCTACATAAAGACAGAAAGGAAACTGTGAGCAAGCAGAATTGTTTCTGATACAAAAGCTTTGACATTGGTATTCAGTATGTATATTACTTACAGTTACTCAAATGTGCACATCAAGGTTTCCTTGCCTTGCTTTTCCTCAATAGACCAAGGAAAAAGCACCGTGATAAGGATGACATAGCAGAGTGACCATAGAACCGAAGAATAATGTAGCAAGTTCCAAGGAAAGAACTTCACATGCAAGCTGCAGTGCTACAAACATTTGCTCCTTCATAAATGGAAACAACTTATATCAGATAACATGAGAATAAATAACACTGAGTTGCAGACATTCTTTTTCAATCAGGCAACTAAATTATGCTGAAACTTGATCATTTGTCAGTTCATCTTAATAGTCTCACCACTCTAACCATGCAAATCTGGTTGCACGGTATAAACAACAATATGAACCCACCAACTCTGCCAACAAAAGTTTTATGGACTATGACCAATAAAACTTCAAAGAGCAATTATTCATCGAGCTAGTATCATCATAAAACAATCCTCAAGGTCTTTAAATATCAATATTCTCATCATTAGTGTGTTTGGCGAGTAGAGATGGATGAGAAAATGTTGACACATCAAAGGCATGGTGCATGACAAAGCAGATGAGCCACCTTCTCTTTTTAAATAAGCAAGAATTTTGTTAACATTCAAACCCCACATTAAGAAAATACTGGATACATATATTTTGTACACAGAGATAAAATCACTATCCTATTTCAGGTAGTAAACTTAAAAAATTCAGCAGTTCAACAACAACATACCCAGTGTTGTCCCACAAGTGGTGTCTGGGTTCGCCATCGAGCATCCACGGTCAGAAACCGCAGAGAGAACGGATTAATCCAGCATACAACATTCTTGTTGAGCTAGTCTTGAAGCTGACAAGTAACTTATAAGGCTGATTACTTTGGAGTGTTGCTAATACTTTCAGTATGTTCATCTATCTGACAATGTCTGATTAAGTCATTTGAAGTCATGGAATTGGAGATCCAGTAAAACTTTACCATGGTCTCCATAACCATAGGTAATATTTCAGAATATCCTGCTTGATTTAATCCGTGGGCTAAAGTACTGCACATAGCAAGACTAGGTACAAAACCTTGCTCTCCTATTTCATTGAGTGATGCCAACAATGCCGAAATTTCTCCCTTCTCACACCAAGACCCTACTAATGTTTCACTTACATGTCCTTTCAAAAGACCTTTAGCCAAAAGTTCATTCCAAAGACTGAAAGCTTTATGTAGATTCCCTTCTCGGTAAAGTGCATCAACCATTGAGCTGTAGACTACTTCATCAGGCTGAATGCCCCTTGCCACCATTTCCTCAAATAGTGAAAACACCTTCAATTTTTCTCCAATTCTGTGATAACCTTGTATGAGTGAAGTGTAAGTCACAATGGTTGGTATCAGTTTCCTCCCTTGCATCGTTTGGAAAAGCTCTTCTGCTACTTTCATCATTCCGTTCTTGCAACAGTAGTCAATTAAAATGGTGTAAGTTACATGATCAGGCAGGATGTGCATATCAGACATACCCTTCACCAACTCCAGTGCTTCACTCAATCTTCCTAACTTGCAAAACCCATCAATCAATGTGTTGAGAGTAAGAGTAGATGCAATTCCCTTCTCTACCATTTCATGGAATAATGACAATGCCTTCTCTATCTCTCCTGCCTTGCAGCATCCATGAAGAAGAGCATTGTATACGAAGGCATCCGGTTGAACACCCTGCAAAGGCATTTCATCTGAAAGGCGAAATGCCTCATCTAGATCACCAGCTTTGCAGTAACCATCAATGATTGTAGTATATGTCACACCATTTGGTGCTAAACCCTTTCCAGAGATACCATCAAACACTTCCCTAGCTCTCGATAGGTCACCTGACTTGCAAAGACCACCTATTAAGCTATTATAAGTGACTATGTTTGGTCTAACACCTTTCTGACTCATTTCATCAAGAAGTAGAAAAGCCTTTTCCAACTTACTCTGCTTGCAGAAACCAGAAATTAGTGAGGTGTAAGTGAACACATCAGGAACTAGACCCTTATTATAAAGTTCAGATAAAACATCCATGGCATCTGACAATTTCCCATTCTTTGAGAGGGCATTGATAAGAATACCATAAAGCTGAGCATTTGGCAGTCGACCTATTTCAAGCATGCGATTCAATACTGAAAATGCTTGTGATATATTCTCATATTTGCAGTACCCATCAATGATACAAGCAAAGGTGACATAATTAGGCGCTATACCACGATCTATCATCTCCCAGAAATACTGTTCTGCAACTTGCATATTCCCTGCCTCTCTATACCAAGAAATAAAAGGCCCAAAACTATATGAATTCGGTCTCAGTCTTCTCTTCTCTATTTCAACGAGACACGCTTTTGCTTCATCTATCCTTCCCACCTTACAGAGCCCACTAATAATTGAATTATAACAGAAGATATCAGGTAATATACCATCCTGCCACATATCCTGCACAATATGTTTTGCTTCTTCAAATTTACCATCCTCTACATAACCTTTTATGATTGGGGTGTAGATGATAACATTTCGTCTCACGCCAGCTGCAATCATCTTCTCCAAAATAAGAATTGCTTGACAGAGATCTCCAGTGTTGCAGAAAGCATTAATCAGCACACCATAAGTATAGGCTGAAGGTACCAAGTTTCTGTCAGTCATCTCAACCAAAAGTTCAGAAGCCTTATCCATGTTATTCTTGCGACCATAGCCCTCAATTAAATAATTGTATGTTTGCACATCAGGGAATATGTCCATATCAATCATGTCAGCCTTGATAGTTACTGCTTTGTCAATCTGGCCAATTTTGCAAAGCCCGTTTATGATAGAATTGTAGGTCATTAGATTCAAACTCTTCCCACGTTCAACCATTTCATCCTTTATTCTAAATGCCTCGTCCACCTCACCCTCCTTCATGAATCCATCAATTAACGCTGTATATGCAAAATGATCCGGGTTCAGACCTACTTCATACATTTCATCCAAAATCTGTTTTGCCTCCCTGGATTTCTTTTTCTTACAGAAGCCATCAATGAGTGTGCTGTAGGTATAGATATCCGGAACCAATCCCTTTCCTTCCATTGACTTCTTTAGCTTCAATGCTTCATCAACTGTACCTGTCCCACACAAGCCTTTGATAACCACATTGTATGTAACCAAGTTTGGATTGCACCCCTTTTCTCCCATATCATGAAGAAGTCTTTTAGCATCCTTAATATTGCCAATCTTGCAATAAGCATTGATCACATTGGTGTATGTATAAACATCAAGACTAATCTTGCTCTCCAGCATTCCCTCATAAACCTTCCAAAACAGTTCCATTTTATTACCATTTAGTAATTCATTCAACAACGTATTACAACACAACAAACTCGGGAAAAAGCCTTCATTTTTAATATCCAAGAACATAGAAACAGCCTCATTTAGCATACCCTTTTTCCTATAAGCATCAATTGGCAGCTCAAACACCACAGTCTTTGAGTTAAACTTATCACATTCCTTGTAACATTTAACCAACGAACTAACAATATCCCGTACTGGAAATCGTCTCTGAATCATTTCATCAAACACATGCTGGGCGGGTGCAAAATTGTTCGAATTACACAAAGCCAAAGCAAGAATGGAGAAAGAATCAATGTGAGCAATACCCAATTTATGATTCGACCAGTCAAAGAAGTCAAGCAAGCGTTTAGGGTTGACAAGTAATTTGTTCCAATCAAGAACGGACTGAACCACATCTGCATTTAGCTTTTTAGGGATTTCTGACGACTCCAAAAGTAATTTCCAGTTCTTAAGTTTCAGAATCGTCGAGATTTCTTCCGCTGTTGATTTACTTTCCGAAATCTTATCTTTCAAAATCGTCGAGATTTCTTCCACTGTTGATTTACTGTGGGTATAGCGCATTGATTTCTTGATTACATGTCTTCGATAACTCCAATTGTAGATAATCAATATCCTTTTTGACAATACGAGATTCATAGTTTCTTAACAAACTTGTCCAGATTACCATAACCAGTTAAATAAGTGTAGATCTCAAAGAGGATTTTTGCAGAGGAAAGTGAACAGGGATGACTTTATGTATGGTATTATTTAGTATGTTGTCATGACTCAATGGAATAATTTTTTAAACATTTTAATTTGAGTATTTTATAATATATAATTAAAATTGGGAAAAAAGTCTGAAATATATTTGAATTTTGATCAAAATTGTTGTAATAATTTTGAACTTTGGAAATTATTTTTTACCCCTCTGCACTATATAATAGTGTATTTTAAAGGTATATATGTGTCCACGTGGACATCATAAATATTGCATTATTATAAATAGTAACGTGTTCACGTGGATACATATATACCTTTAAAATGCACAATTAAATATTGTATGTGGGTAATAGGTCATGCTCAAAGTTTGAGATTGTTACAACAATTTCGGTCAAAGTTCTGATATATTTCGAACTCTTATTAGATTTTTTTAAAACCATCTCAATCATATCGGTTTCTCTTTGGTATCGGCATGGTTCGTTTAATTTTCAATTTTTTTTAACTTTAAAAATATCATCTCAAAAATATTACTATTAAACTATTTATTTCGCAAATATGTTCTTGAAGAAATACTTTAATTCCTCACCAAGAAGACAAGAATGAAAATCTTGTTATCGTATTGTTTGATTTTAAACATTTAATTGGAGTGTTTGCATCAGCTTTGTTGTATTATCTGATAGAGTATCTATTACAATATCTTTTAATTTTAAACCTAATTAAGTAAAGGCTACTTAAAGAGCAAAGACTCAAACTCGTTTAATCATGTATGTATATATATATATATATATATATTTGAAAAATGTTATAAAATATATTTATATATTAAATTTAACATATTATTAATATATAAAATATAGTAAAAAATTTAAGAATCCCATTAGGGGTGGCAATTTCAGTCCATATTAATTAAATGAGTCCATTTTACACATATTTAATGACTTGGATCACTCATATTTTTGAATTGGGTAAATATAAGTTCATACTATTTTAAGAGTCTCTACAAATATAGTCAAAATGGGTAAAATATGGGTATCCATATTGACCCATAATAGATCACTTAGTTTTCACTTCCACTCAAAATTCTTAATTGTGCTAAAAAATAAAAAAAATTAATATTAATTTTCAAACTTAGATAATTTCTTTTTTGGAAAACAAAAAAAAATAGGGGTAGGTTGGTGGAAGGGGGGCGCCCCAGGGGGTAGGGGGTGCCGGGGG
>NC_064284.1:4555045-4598013 GCF_019186545.1 Solanum stenotomum | reverse complement strand
AACATATTTTTTTTTTGTTTTTGGAAAACAAAAAAAAATTAGGGGTCGGTTGGTGGAAGGTGGAGGTGGCCGGGGGAGGGGGTAAATTGATGTCATGAAGTCCATTTCACTTGATCAAGGAAATATGGAGAGGTTTTAAATGGGTGAGAACCATTTTACCCAAATCATATTTGACTAAATCCATATTTACCTATATTCTATTTTGGTGGATTGTAATCCAAACCATTTTTGCTCAATCCATCCAAATCCAATCCGATCCAATCATTTGCCACCCCTAAATCCCATAGTGTAAGGAGCAAATTATATCTTATCCCTACTCTTTTTCAATTTACAAAAATCCCTTAAAATTATTGTCAACCG
The DNA here is from genome assembly GCF_019186545.1 of Solanum stenotomum. Classification (NCBI taxonomy): domain Eukaryota; kingdom Viridiplantae; phylum Streptophyta; class Magnoliopsida; order Solanales; family Solanaceae; genus Solanum; species Solanum stenotomum. The sequence continues at coordinate 4,597,653 of NC_064284.1, read as the reverse complement.
GATACATCACATTTGATACATTATACAACTAGTTTGCTAAGATTAAAAAGGAAATTAAATATAAAATTAAATGTCAGTTCCCCAAATCATGCAAATAAATTGATGTCAATCTCTCCCAAATAACAGCTCCAAACAATTCAAATTTCAAAATTTTCTTCTCTCATATCTCCCCCAAATCGTATCAAATTAAAAAAAGTTGAAAATTTTATATAGTTATGTATCACATACAAAAAAAAACTATGAATATGATATACACTGATTTATTTATAAAATAATGTTGCAGATACTTAACAGCATCTGATACATAACAAAGTTATGTGTCATATACATAACTATGAATAAGATACAAACTGATTTTGTTATAAAACATTAGTGTTTATGTAACAACAGTAATATTTGATAGTCTCTACCAATACATAGCTTGTTACTAGTTGAATAAGGCTGGTGATGTATCGGTAGTAAAAGATAATGAAATTTGTAATATTTGTGTATCCAATGCATAACTATGAACATGATACATACTAATTCGTGTTTTAATAAATTAGGGTTATCTATCAAAACTAATATTTGAAAATGATATATTGTACATGGTAAAATTGTAATACATCATAAAGGTGAAACGAACGAATTATACATTAATTTAAGAATCAAAATCAACTAGATACATTAAACGATCTGAACCCATATGTATCAGAAAAAGATGAACAACAAAAAATCGGAAAAGAAAGTCAACAATCTGTTAAAATGATGAAGAAATCCTTCTATACTTTCTCTTTTGCTTTGTATCAACTCCCGTAGCTTTTTTTTCACTTTCAACAATGGCTTCACTCATGAATCTCGACCCAAAACTCATACCGAAACCACCAACAACTCGACATTTTCCTCATTTTTTGGGTTTTTTTTCCACAATTGATTTTTGAAGTTGAAGATGCATCCTTCTTCGATTAAATTTGTAGATGAAAAAAGCTAAAAATAAAAAATAAAAAATCGATACTTGATGAAGTAGAAAGAAAAAAAAATAGATGAAGAAGAAGATGAAGAATAGCTACCTCTTCAACAACTTGCAATTGATAAATCAGATGGAGAAAATATTTGAAATTCAAAAATTGAGTGATGGAGATAATTGATGATACATGATTTTAGGCATGAAAAAAGGAAAAAAAAAACTTGGGGTGATAATTTACAGTGATGTATTTGGTAAAATGAGAGAAATTATGGAAAAGAGAAATTTTTGTAATTTTTTGGAATGGTAGGGAATAATAGAAAATATGATGAAAAAGAATGTATAGTTAGGTAATTAATCCTAAAATATATTACATATATGTAAGGTTATTCGGTTCGAGAATTTTTCGATTTTTTTCATAAATTAAAAAGACCATCTCAATTGTTCTATTAGGTTCGGTGGGTTTTTTATATTCTTTTGACACCTGTATTATTTAGTACTGTGTTTGGTAGAAATTTGGGCCTGTGTATTTATACACCCTACATGGTATAATAGAATGTATTACTAATATCTTCAATTTGGAGGTACTAGCAATACATAGGATTTAATACCATGGGATAAGTCTATGTAAAGACAAAAATATCCCTCAAATCATTTTAATTATTTGTTTATTTTATTGATTTTCCTCTAAAGCTCTTCCTGTGGGGAACACAATCAGTCCATACAAGGACCTACTGAGTCATCCACCCTTGCATCTACTAGTAAAATTATTTAAATAAATTAGCTTACAAATTATTTAGAGAGAGTTGTTTGATACTAAATAAATCCTACACAAATCAACGCAATATTTGAAATGTGAGTTGTTTGACATTTATTAATTAAAAAGGTAAATATATCATTACGTTTATGATCTTAACTGAATGCATTATTTGTTGATGTATATATATATATGTATATATATATATAAACCATCTACATTTACAAATAGAATTTGTAAGTTGTAGGTTTAAGTATATAATTTTATAAATTGTCAAAATACAAATATTTAGAAAATCACACAAATATTAATGTGTAAATGTAGATGGCGTATTTAATTTTATTATTGTTCACCATCCTTTCGGTTTTTAACAATAGATGATTTATCTTTTTTAAATTGAAAATTGGCATTTTGTGAGCGATCAATTTAATAAGATGACAATTATTTATCCTTAAATAATTCAAGTGAAAAAATAGCAAACATGACAACATAATTGTTCTTCTCCTAACTAGTTAGAAGGCCATAAAATTAATATTGTCACAATTATCTACCTTGACCAAATTACATAATAATTCAAGGGTATACAAGATAATGTGGGAAACAATGAACCAAACACTTGATAAAAATAAACTCTACATTACTAATCTTTACGTTATTAATCCATGCGTTATTAATCTTTATACCAAACAACCCCTAAATTTGCCATTCAAACATTTGTTATATGTGTTGCCTAAATTTAAAAGAAAGAAATATTATACATATCTAATAAAAATTTAAAATACATGATAACTAATTATTATTATTTTCAATCAACAATATAATATTTCGTATAAACTGTAACCCTAATTTTGCAATTCAAAAATCAATCTGAGAAATTTTTATTTTTATACATATATTATATTTCTGGTAGACATAAGAGCTCATTTGACTAGGAGGTTTTAGGTCAATTTTTTTAAAAAAGAGATCTTATGCTTATTTAATAAATTTTCAAAATACATGATAATTAATTGCTATTATTTTCAATTGTCTATATAATATTTCTTGTAATAATTAGTAATACATTAATATAGATATATAAATTATTATACATTGTATAACACTACAAATATTTATATTCTAGATACGTTATTATTGATTATAGTTTTTGAAATTTTATCAATTGAGTCAATTATTATACAAACTATCAAAATATTATAGAAGTAGTAGGAATATTTTTAAAAAATGAGACTTCACATGATTGAGTATACCAATTAGAGTATCATTTTTACTTGTAATATTTTGTATTACATTTAATTTAAAAAATAGGTTTAAATCATAGTGATTGTTACGCTTTAGAAGGCATTCAAAGTTAAGATAATGTCTTCTAAAATTTAATTATTCGATAAGTTAATTATCTTGAGTTTAAAATGTATAAGAGACGTCAAGAGTATTCCAAAAAATGATTGATCCAAATTGAAGCTAATTAGACAAATTAAGAAATAGAAAGTAATGTAAATTTAATTGCTTACAACTTTTAGTTATAATTACATTAGCTGTATTTAAGAAAAATAACTTTTTTTTAAATGTATGCATAATGATTGATAAAAGATTGGCAATAAACTATTAAGAACATTTCAATTGATTCTAACAATAAATACATAATTATTTAAATTATAAATATTACCATTAAATAATGTTGAGGCCTTATTTTTCCAGGGGTCTAAAGTGTAATGACCCGGACCCGAAAGGTCACTTTTTTGATAATTTTGAATAGTCATTTAACTATAGATAATTAATTTACGGGTAATTTTGGTTATTGTTAATAATAGTGGGCCAAGTTTGAAATAATAAAATAGGTTAGTAGGAATTATTAATTTTAATAAATATTTAATTTAGAAAAGAAAATAAAGAGGAGCAGAAAGAAAATTAACTTGCGGCGTGCGTTGAGCGAAGAACGAGAGTGCAGGTATACTTAATTTCTGTGGATGAAAATTTCTGCTTTTTAATTGCATAGGAAATCAATATAGTTATTATATTATTAAGTTGCAATTCTTTCAATTGAATTATTATTATAAGTGGGTATGGAATGAATTGAATCTTCTGCAATATTGTTGGTTTTCAAATTGATGGGCAAGTATTAATGGATTACTGTTGACAAATTTTAGTGGAAGTAACCAATAGTTATTATTATTATTATTATATTAGTATAATGGTTGTATTAGATTGAAGGGGACAATGGTGAATTCTTGGCGGCTTAGAAATTAGGGGACAAGAAACGGTGCTAATGTTATTGTTATTATTATTATTACTCCTTTTTGTTTGTTATCATTATTATTTTTTTTTATTATTATTATTATTATACTTGATTGTATTAGAAAAAGAAAAACAAGAAAGTGGGTTTGGATTATGAAGAAGTGGAAATTGGAATACTGTGCAACGTTATTGAAATTGGAGAAATATGGGTCTAAGATTTAGTTGACAATGATAATAATCCTAAAGAAGGTTAGGAGGATGAATGTGATTATGAATTAAAATATAATTTCATTACTAGAGGTTATCGGGCTTTTTGTTCTTGTATCAATTTTCCAGTTGGATTTTTCGTGGTTGACACATTATGGCTCCTATCTTAACCTATTGATACTTGTATGTAAATATTATGTGTATTATATTATATGAAAGTTATTAGGGTTGTAGTGTTTGGAGAAATTATGACTTAACCTTAGGCTTGAATTTGAGAAATATGAGAGTTGACATGTTAATGGACATCGAGCTTAAGAACTTGATTATAAACTTGGGTGAATTTTTGGGTCAAAGCTAAACACATAGTAATATGAGTGTTGTTAGTTTTGGAATCTTATTGTGGTCATTTATTTGAATAGATTGTTTTGAGTTGAAAGTTCAATGAAAGGGGAAGATTTAAGTTCCAGAGTGAATTATTGATCGATTGAGGCAAGTGGATTTCTAAATCATTGTTAAGTGTATGAAATTCGTGTATTTCCTTGTAATATGTGTTTGGGGATAATGAGACTTGGTGATAAGTTGACTTGTCCACATTGATTAATTCTAATGATAAAAAAAGGGTAATAAAAGGTAATGTGATTAATTATTTATGTGTGATTGTGTTATTTATTGAACTCGTATACTTGTGATAGCTGAGGTGATTACATTTCATTATGATATTTGATAAAGATCATCATCCTCTTTATTTGGAATTATATTGTGCACATGCATTGACATGAGATTGAGTATAAGTTAGGCACGTGGAGATCGTCCGTGCTGGGGATAGTGAGACGTTAAGATTATAATTTGGGAACGTAGAGATCGTCCGTGCGAAATTTGTTTGATCTATGATAGTGCATTGAGATCGTCAGTACAGACACGTGGAGATCGTCCATGTCGGTATATAGACCTCGCGAGTCCCCCATGGGTCATGAACTCTCGATGTATTTCCGATGAGTATCATGTATATTCGATTGAGAGAGTATTTGAATTCTGAGGCATTTCATTTTATGGTGTCATATTGAATTGCATCCCATGACATCCTTCATTCTTGATGATTATGTGTTTTATTAGTGATTAGAAAATACTTGATATTTGATGAACTTGATCTTGTGTGTTGCTGATATTTGTGAATGCCTTTTGTGAAAGTTGTGATTGATGAATGTTGAGTTTGTTATTGAAGATATGTAATTTGTTAAAGTGATTGATGTTGAGCTTGGTACTATGTAAATTGTGAATTGTTAGGTTGAGCTAGTTTATGCAGGTTGTAGTTGTGGAAGTTCGGTTGGTGTGTAAGGAGTACCTGTATTCTATCCCCTTAGCTTGTGTTTAGAAATTTACTTGCTGAGTACCGTGTGATTTGGTACTCANATTTGTGAATACCTTTTGTGAAAGTTGTGATTGATGAATGTTGAGTTTGTTATTGAGGATATGTAATTTGTTAAAGTGATTGATGTTGAGCTGGGTACTATGTAAATTGTGAATTGTTAGGTTGAGCTAGTTTATGCAGGTTGTAGTTGTGGAAGTTCGGTTGGTGTGTAAGGAGTACCTGTATTCTATCCCCTTAGCTTGTGTTTAGAAGTTTACTTGCTGAGTACCGTGTGATTTGGTACTCACCCCTTGCTACTACATTTTTTTTGTAGGTTACTAGCCCGGATTTTTGTGATATTTTCTCTTCTCCTTGTCTGAGGCTTCTTGTGGAGGTTTGTGAGGTAGCTGCTTTTCATTTCAGCGGACCTTCTTTCTCCTTAATTATGATCTTGTTCTATTCTAGAAACAATGTCATTGAACTTGTATTTTCCTTCAATTTTGTTATAACACATTAAAGGTTTGTACACGTGACAACCAGATTTTTGGGGTATTGTTGAGTTGATCACAAAAATTTCCGCATTTTATTGTAAGGGTTGAGTTTTAGGCAAACTTGTCTTGGTGGGATAAGATGAGTGTCATCACGTCTATTTTTGGGTCGTGACATAAAGTCATTGCTTCGTTGACTTTAGAGTTGAGCCGCTCTTGGACCTGTGCATTTTACTTTCTCAAGACTTTATTTATAAGATTTCATTAAATATATTATTTATAGTTATAATTTTTGTAGATTGTTCCTTTCCGGGACAATTGTTAAATAAATAACAATCTTCTTCTTCTTTTTCTCTAATTTCTCTTGCAATTTATGAAAATGACAATCTAATTTTAGAGTACGATTTTAAATTTTGTAAATGTTAAATGGCAATCTTATTTTTTATGGGAAAATTGTATGAAATAACAAATTATTAATTCAAATTAAATGTTATAGCCATAGTTTTTTTTAATTGTAATTCGCAGCAAACATCCTCTTTTTTTGTCATTTTATTCGATATACAATTAGCCATTTTCAGTATACAATAAGTCATTTTATACATTTCGGTGTAAAATGTGTTTATGTTTGTATAAAGCGAGAGAAAAGTGTATATACAAATACAAATACATATATTTTCGTCCTATACACTTATAATTATACAAATACAGATCTTATTATACAAATTACAATGTATAAATGAATTTATACAAAACTGAACAATTTGTATAAAATTTGATATTTGTAGTGAATTATACAAATCAAAAGCTCCATAGCAAACATAAAATTTGATATGGAGCGCAAACTATAGCTATAACATACAAATATAATTTTTATGTTTGTTATATGTAAAAATTGCTTTTTTTTATCAGTCTCAAGTGATATGTTTGCACAACTTTTAAGAAATGGACATAATTAATATAGTAGTTGTTTAAAAATGAAATATTTGTGTAAATATCGTAACGGGCTTGGACTGCTTGAAGCCGGAATCGGGCTTCAATTTTCCTGAGAGCATCATATTTGACTCATTTGTAATTGTGAATATGGGCTATTAAAGTAATGGGCCTATAAATTAAAATGTAAAAATTAGGCAAATGACATAGTATAAGAAAGAAATTAATTTATTTCCCTACTTTTTCATTAATTATCAAAAATCCCTTTTTTTAGTGTTTTCGGATACATAATATAGCAGTGTGGATACTTAACATAGCAGCGCGGATATTTTAATTAATAATGGGCGGATACTTAAATTATTAAGTTGTTAGCAGCACGGATACTTAATTAACGGGCGGATGCATAATATAGCAGCACGGATACTTTAATTAATAACGGGCGGATAGTTAAACTAATAAAGTATCCGGTTAAGTTGAATTGGGGGAAAATAAGGGATTTTTGTATTTTAGTAAAAGAGTAGGGAAATATTGAGAATAGGTAAAGAAGTGTTGTGTGTTTAAGTAATTTTTCCAATTAAAATGGGCTATTAAAACTTCAAACAGTTCATATACCTATTGTCTTGAAGTCATTGGTAAGGCAGCTTATCCAATCACAGTGGACACCACAATTAGGACCGTTAAATAGGCGGATTAAATCGAAATTGAACATATTAAAATGGACTGAAACAACAAAAATGGGTACGTATAAGTTACTTGTGGGCTTGTGTTGAAATTTGTTGGGCTGTAATGAAATAACTAATGGATCATAATCCAACCCGTTCAACGCTTCTCAGGTTTTACCCCTTTGTGTCTTTTCTTATAATTTATTTAAGGGAAAATTGTATAAAATAGCAAACTATTAATTCAAATTAAATGTTATAACCACAGTTTGATTTAATTATAACCCGTAGCAAACAACTGTCATTCGCCTCTCTCCCCAAACTTCTCACTCGCCACTCTCCTGACCTTGCTCCGCAGTTTCTCTCTCGCCTCTCTCACTTTATACAAACACAAATGTATAAATTATGTTTGTTTTTGTATAAAGCAAGAGAAAATTGTATATATACATAGCTTTTCGTCGTCTATCTCCCATAGAATCTCGCTTGCCACTCTCCCTCACCACTCTCACTTTATACAAACACAAATGTATAATTGAGTTTGTATTTGTATAAAGCGAGAGAAAACTGTATATATAAATACAAATACATATATTTTCGTCATATACACTTATAATTATACAAATACATATCGATTTTATACAAATGAGAGGCCTACCAGCGATTTATACAATCTGATGCTCCATAGCAAACTTTAAGTTTGTTATGGAGCGCAATTATACAAACTATAGCTATAACATACAAATATGATTTTATTTTTGTTAAACCTAAAATTTACTCTTTATTTAATTACCAAATAAAAAATATCTTTATTATGACTACATATAACAAAATCAAAGAAAAATGTATCTTTGGAAGTAATTCTTTGAGTTTCTCATGGATTAATTTATGTTACATATCAACCCAACATATATATGAGTTGAATTAGGCGGATCAAAATGAGCTTATATGAATCAACAGACAAATTATTAACCCATTCAAATTTGAACAGATTGAACAAATCATATTTTCATGTGCTAATTTTGTCAGCACTAATGTACATTCTTGAACTTACATGCTTATGAATCATCATGACCTTGTGTTTTGCAAGAATGTGTTAATGTGAGAGCATCTTATTTCTGAAACAGTAAGGGACCAAATTAAAGGACTATTTTGTTAGCACATATACTTTGAGAAATAGTACACAAAAGTTGTTTGTGGGGAGAAGTTCAATGAATAAATTGCACATGTTATGGTCCATAACATTAATTTTTTTTTAAAAATAAAAAATTAGTAACAAGAATTGAATGACTTAGTGTTCACCAGCGATATCATGTTTAATCTTGTATTCTAAAAAAAATTATAAAGGTGTATATAGCATATAATTACAGGGATCAACTGAACTCAACATTGTCGACACAAAACATAATTGGGCTAGAGGTTCCTAAAACCATATACATTATGTTCAATGTACTCTTTTTTTAATAATAGACAAGCCATGTTGTGATTTCTTGAATTGGGAAAAACTTTTATGATATGAAGAAAGAGTAAATAATTTGTGGTTGGAGTTTATAAAAGATTCCTCAACTGTTCTTTAGCTTATTTTAGGCCAAACCTTGACTACCCATACTCACCCATGTAACTAACCCATTCTGTGAATATAAGAAAAAAAAGGTTTTTAATAAGATAAAAAATGTTAGGGACATGACCCAATAGTACAAAGGCCCACTCACCATATTGTCCCCATTACCCAATTTACTTTATTTAATCGAAGAAATAGCGTTTACTGACCACTTTCTCATCATGTTTTCTTGAAATGTTTCAAATTGTTATGGAGTTTTAGCTTCGGAAAATTCAAACTCTATGAAAAATTGGCTATTAATGCATGCACTAGTGACGGTTGGATAACCAAATTCGTCTATAATTCATGATATAAGGGAATTTGAATTCGAAACTTTTTTGACTTACAATCAAGAATTAGCTACATAATTTTCTTTCTCTTCTTTTTTTCTCCCCTTATAGCTACGTAGTTTTATTTATTAACTAAACGGTCAAATATTTGTCCATTCCTCATAGAGAAAAAAACTTACAATCTAAGTATCTCTTAATTAATAGGAGTCTCATCAAGAATTCATCATTTGATATTTTATATGAATGATATTATTTTTTCGATGACTTTTTTTAATGAACCCCTTCCGCTCATCTGGCTTCGGACCCTGCACTCAACAGGGAGGCATGGGAGCGTCATTGATGATGTCCTATAGAAAATGGTGATCCAATGTTTTATAAGATTTAACCAGCCTATCATATGTAGACACGTATATATATATATTGGTAGAAACCATTTTGGCCTTTTACTACTTTTGAGTATTTTAATTTTTGTGGATATAAATTATTTTTATTGACTTCTATTTCCTACTAATACATATTTTTCTACCTATATCCTTTTTGTTTGCACCTACCTTGTTACAATAATTACAAAAGCTTTTTAGACAATTTTAATTTTGATGAGAATCTAGGGAGTTCATTGCAAAATTGACTAGGATACTTCTAATTGATTAGTATTAATTAAAGTGTTCATATTTAAAGGACAAAGCTTAGGTTTCTAATTATGACTAATTGGAGGATTAGATGTTGTCATTGATACCTACTAAAACCTTAATTATGTACAATATAAAAGGTAGGACGGTGGGGATAATATTTTTTGTATTCAAATAAAAACCCTTTATTTAAATAAAAGCTCCTTATGTTTCATTGTTCATAACATGTCCTTCTTGACACAACAACATAGCCAATCAAAGTACTTTTTTACTTGATCGTAAAAGCGGAGTCAAAATCTTAAAATAATAATTTCAAGGGTTAATAATTAATTTTATTTTAAATATTTTTGTGCACATTTTATTAATAAAAAATTATTGTGTCATTCAAACTTGTATTAGGTCTTCTACCTCTGTCGTACTTATTCCTTTAGTATAGTTATTGTGTGTATGATGGTGACGTTTATATCAACTTATATTAGTGTACGAATCTCGGTTGATTCATTGAGTAATATGTAACCTTATGTCACGGTAAATATCGAATAATTGTGTCCACATATTTTGTTACTAATTATCGTTTACATGGTCAAATTAATTTATTTATTCTGAGAAAAAAAGAAGAAAAAATCATATAATTATAGGATTAATTAATCTTAATGTAGTAATATATATTTGTTAATAGTTGGTGAAACATGATCATATGAAGAAGTCATGGTTGGCCATAATTAGAAGCCGATTAATCACTAATATTTTGACAAATAAACATGGTCCCCTCATAATATAAAAATAATTTCAAAAATATAGTCTGTGCATTTGGGATATTTAAGATTTTCTTAGTATTATTAAAACTTATCTTCTCCCAAAATAATGGTGGAGTTTGGCCCATGTTTGCTAAATGGATTGGTGGTTTGGTGGTCTTATTAGATTACAAAGTCTTAACTAATGCTCATAAATATATTTTTTTGTGATAATTATTGGTAACATTCATCAACCACCTCCTCCTAAATCTCTGAGTAAAATATTAGTAGTAAATTTATAATTTTTGTTTTGTGTTGTAGGTTGGAAAATAACATGTTATTTGTCAATCACGCTTTTATATTGGTGATAGGCATAATACATAAATTGGACCTTAAACTTGGCTTCGAATTTTAAGTATGACCTCTAACTTTCAAAGTGCACAAGTAGGCACTTCAACTATCCAATTCTTAAACAAAAAAACACGCGAATCCAACCTGGCCTAACGCGTGATTGAGACGCAATTCAGGCGCGTCAGGGATATTTTTCGAGGCCCACAACAATAAAAAAAAAAAAAGGAAATGACAATTTTACCCTTAATGAATCCCTTTTAAATATATCTTCTTCTTTTTTTCAAATCAAAATCCCATTTTTCTTCTTCTTCTTCCTAATTCTAGTACTCAAGCTTTTTTTCTGTTTTTGTGCACAATTTCTGGTCGTTTTTCTATGTAATGGCTTCTAATTTTTTTTTTATCATTGTGTAAAAGGGCTATAATGAAGATTTCTTGGTCTGCAAATAATTCAGGTATAAAAAAAAGTGAATTTACATTCATGGTGACAGCTTCTACCAAAAATAAACTTTCAAAAAGCAACACATAAACATCCAAAAGATAAGAACTTTGACCACAAATCTTCACAATTTTACTTTGATTTGCAAAGAAATTAGGGCTAGGGCTCCGCGGATGTTGAGTGAAAATCGAGCAAATTGGGAAAAGAAAATACGACCCTACCCTTTTGTATTTTAATTTCTTCTTTTTTTAATTATAAAATACGTGTAATTTTTTAATTACGTGGCAGCCACTGAGCTCAATAAGCCATGTAGGAGCATTTGTATATCACACAATTTGTTGTTGGATTCGCGTGTTTTTTTGTTTAAGAATTGGATAGTTAAAGTGCTTACTTGTGCACTATGAAAGTTAGAGGTCATACTTAAAATTTGAAGCCAAGTTTAGGGTCCAATTTATGTATTATGCCTTGGTGATAAGTAAATAACTATCAAAAATAAAGTTATCTTTTACTTTGATTAAAGTGGAGAATATGAATGAAGTAAAATCGAAGTAGAAAGAAGAAAATTTAGTTGCAAAAGCAAAAAGGAGGATATCCCTTTTTTCTTTTTCTTTTTTGTGTGTGTGGACGCGCTTATGTAATAAAGCTTATTAATATAAACATCGAATGTCTACAAAAATTTTGTCGACGCTAGTGTCACGGACTTAGAGTCTCACTAATGCTCCGTGCGGCACTTGACAACTTACTCACGAATCTTTCACGATCTTGTAAGCTCAAGTAAGCCCTTTACGACTAAGATCGCTAAGAGAATGAAAAGGAAGACTTAGAGAATTTGGAAGAAGGCTTTTGTATTAGCTTTGGAAGATTGCTTTACACTTGGATGCTTGGATTCTTGGTTGGATGCCTTGCAAATGAATGGCACCCCCTATTTATACTAACTCCTAAGGACTAAAGTGTAAATTAAATTTACTTACAAGTCCCTAAGATATTTACACAAAAGCCCCCTCTCTAGAATTCTCTACACACTCTAGAGAATTCTAAGGCTTTCTTTGCAAACTATCTAAATTATTCTAGAGAATTCTAAGGAATTCTCTAGCCTTCTTGAATTATCTAAAAGGTTCTAGAGTCTTCCGGAAACCTCTCCACAACTCTAGACCCTTCCGCCCCTATCCGGACGCAAAATTCTACTGCGAAGTGGCGGGACGTGACACTCTCCCCCACCTATTGATGCGACGACCGCGTCGCATTGCCGCTATATCGTCGTCCGAGCCTTGTGCGTGCGCGACCAATAGTCCATTGACTCGATTAAGGCCCTTGCGCAATGCTTTCAACATCTTCTATATCGTTTCTAGCTCGGTCTTCTGGTTCATTTGCTTCTTAGGATGTGCGCGCCTCGGCAACTTCTTTGGCATCACAGCATTGTTCCCTTTTGGAACCTTCTTCGAGCGTGGCGGCAGGGACCCTTTTACACCATTGTCTTTCTTCAAACTTGCAATGGTGGCCGTATGCGTCGACTCCTTTTTCTTAAGGTTTTTCTCGATTTTCTTGGCCGTTAGGCGGACTTGTCCTTCCGTCTTAGGCACCTTGACCATGGGCACCATACATGATCTTCCTTGCTCCATGACTAGAAGTCGTTGGAGGTAGGGATCGATTACCGCGTGGCACTGCTGGAAGAACTCCTGCCCAAGAATTATGTCAAAAAGATCTAAATGAGCGACAGTGAAGTTGGCCTTACCTTGCCACTCGCCTAGCGTGATGCTCACTCCATGCGCGACTCCGTTCACAGGAGTCGGGGGTGCATTGACCGTCCTGAGTTGGGCGTTGCTTGAACTGTAACTCAGCCCCAACCTTGTTGCTGCCTTTTTGGTCATGAGATTGACCTCTGCACCCGTGTCGACCAAAGCACAAGCGGGTTTTCCATTGATCTTGAGGTCGACATACTGCGCGCCGTATCCTCTTGGCTTCTCTGGCTGCTTCGTGATGGCTCCGCATAGTCCTATCAAGCCCAACTGCGTTGTCCCTTCGCCTTGTCCTTGCTCCTGGGCGTCTTTCTCCTTCCGCTCTCGCAGGATGGCACCAAGGCTCTTCAGTTCAGGGCACCTTGCATAACCATGCGGCCCGCCGCATATGTAGCAGCCACCTTTGTTGGCAACCTCTATCTTCCTCTCCGTGTTGCCATGACGTCCAGACTTCTTGCCATCGGACTTATAGGTGTCATGCTTCTTGGGATGTGGCCGCTGCTCCTCGCCTTTGCCACGATCTCCCCCACCATGGTCATGACTACCTCTCATCTCTTCTCCTCTGGCTCTGTCGGGCTTCTCCTGCCTGAAGTCTATCAAAGCTTCGGCCTGTGTGATGGCTTCATCTATGGTCCTGACTTGCCGACGTTCCAACTCCGTCCTGGCCCAATTTTGTAGCCATCTATGAAGTGGAACAACATATCATCATCCGTGAGGTTAGGAATTTGAAGCGTGAGGGTAGTGAACTCCTGCACATATGCGCGGATGCTACCCGTTTGCTTCAGTTCCCTAAACTTGCGCTTCGCCTCATAGATGACGTTGTTAGGGAAAAAGGCTTTCTTGAACTCCTCCCGGAATTGCTCCCAGGTGTTGATGGTGCACGTCCCCTTCCCTATCTCGGCCTCCTTGCGCCTCCACCATAGCATGGCCATCTCCGAAAAATATAACACAGCGGTGTTGATCTTACTCTCGTCGCTCTTCAGCCCGTTGCACTTGAAGTAATTCTCCAAATGCCAAAGGAAATTCTCCACCTCTTGCGCGTCACGGACGCCTTTGAACATAGGTGGCTTGGGAGCCTCGACCCTGGCCTCCCTGTCTCGGTCAAGTGACGATGATCCTCCAGCTGCCCCACATTCCATGAGTGCTTTCATCTCGGCCTTCATGGTCTCAATCGTGCTCAACGCCTCTATGAGCCGACACTCCAAGGAAGTGATAGCCTCCTTCATCTCAAACTCGGCCCGCTGACGTCCCTCCAACTCCTTACGGATGTTTTCGGTCTCTTCAAGGGTGAAGTCCTCAAGAGTCTTGAATTTACCATCGGCCACGTTCATGCGCCGGCCTAATATCTCCACGGCCTGCCTCGCCACTTCAACCCTTGAGACCCACTCTTCTCCTGCGGTGACGTCAATAGGCTCCTCGCCACGTTCATCGTCATTTGCTTCGGTGGTCGAAGGTGGATGAGATGTTAGCGCCTCGCTTGGTGTAGGATCCAGCGGCATTTCCTCAGGACTCCTTTGGTGCTTCTTACCCTTTCGGGCCTTCTTTCCACCATCCGGGCGGACGTTGGTGGTGCTAGCGGCGTTTACGTCCCCTTCGGTTGCCATTCCCTTAGTGCAAACCTTCACTCTGATACCATGTTGTCACAGACTTAGAGTCTCACTAATGCTCCGTGCGGCACTTGACAACTTACTCACGAATCTTTCACGATCTTGTAAGCTCAAGTAAGCCTTTTAAGACTAGATCGCTAAGAGAATGAAAAGGAAGACTTAGAGAATTTGGAAGAAGGCTTTGTATTATGCTTGGAAGATTGCTCTACACTTGAGTGATTGGATTCTTGGTTGGTTTCTTGGTTGGTTGCCTTGCAAATGAATGGCACCCCCTATTTATACTAACTCCTAAGGACTAAAGTGTAAATTAAATTTACTTACAAGTCCCTAAGATATTTACACAAAAGCCCCCCCCTCTAGAATTCTTCACACACTCTAGAGAATTCCAAGGCTTTCTTGCAAACTATCTAAATTATTCTAGAGAATTCTAAGGAATTCTCTAGCCTTCTTGAATTATCTAAAAGGTTCTAGAGTCTTCCGGAAACCTCTCCACAACTCTAGACCCTTCCGCCCCTATCCGGACGCAAAATTCTACTGCGAAGTGGCGGGACGTGACACTAGGCTTTCTTCCCCTTCCCCTTCTATGAAAATGTAACATTTGTCGAAAATTAATCTCTAAAATAAAAGAGAATCCAAAACCAAAGAGATAATATATATATATATATATATATATATAAATTTAAATAATTTATATCATGTAATTTTCTAACTAAGGTTTTATTGGTTAGAGTGTCTTGTTCTCATGGTCTAACATATTGAAATGAATAATGTATAACAATATTAAAAGTCATCCAGATTAGGACTTATCGGAATATCATTTGTATCTATCAATTTTTTATACGTTTGAATTGAACTTCCACTTTCTCATTTTGAATTTGCTCTCATCTTATAAATAAAGTGATATATATATATATCCATTTTCAACTTAGTGCTCTAATTTTTGTTTTACTACTATAACTATGCACAAAGTCAATATTTACATTATGAAAAAAAAAATGTGAAGCTCCATCTCAAACTGTGCCGCTAAGTTAGAAGGTTTAGTAACGGAATTCAAAATATAAAGAAATATAAATATATAGAAATTAAATCAAGAAGATTTATTATTTCATTTCTCCCAACTTTATAATTTGTTTCGTCCTTAATTTCGAAGATAAAAATTAAAAGAAATAAGTCGTATATACTAATCATTGTTTTATAGGAATTCAACTCGTTGAAATGTCGTGTCATTAGTTACCATTTTTTCAATGACCAAAGAATTTTAAACATCTTATGAAAAAACTCAACCAACCATTTATAGATAATAACAAAGAATTAAGTTAAAGGAAAATTAAGAAAAGTGACTTCTTTCGAGAAAAAATAAATAAATAGATAGGATTATTAAATTGACTAATCACATTCACACGTGTTAATAATATCCCCTCCCAAATTGCAGAATAATATATTATTTATTGTTTTCCTTTTTCTTTTTCATACACAACGATAATATTACAGGTTCACATAAATTCAGTAATTTTTATTTTATTATCTTGAAAATTCAATTATTATTATATATTAATTTAAAATTACAGTAAAAATTCTTAAACTAAATTTAGATTCCACCTCGATGTTTATCAACTTGTTTATTGGATATTTAGAGATAACAATAAAAATTAAACATGGCTTGTGCTGGTGAACTGGACTGTCTTGTCTCAATAAACAGAAGAATAGTGTACCAATTATATCATATAATATTATTAGTTGTAAAAGTAGCTTGAAAGGAAATTAAATATTTTAAAAATAATAAAAGAATATATTGCTGCGTATTTGTGGACAACCTAGGCCAGCAAGATCATCTGAATGTTTATTATAATAATTAACTAATTAATAAAATAGATTTCCATTTTGTTGGACAAAATTGGCCAATGGAGGAAGGTCAAAGACTATGACTTATAGTATAGTATAATATATAATATAATAATATAATCTAGAGCCCACATTTAAGCAACTTTTTTTAATCTATATTTGGTTTTTCTTGCATGCGAAAGTTACGCATTTATAATGTCACTTCTTGATTTTTATTAGGAGGGAAATTTAGTTTTTTTTTTATGACTATTGAAATGTGGTATTTACTTTTTCTGTTCACATTTATTTGTCTCGTTTTGATTTTGGAGAGATAAAATAAATTTTGATTAATATGTTAAGAATATATTTTTTTTCGCTAGGCTAATATGAAAAGGATTGTGATTTATAGAAAAAATAATAATAATAATAATAATAATAAATAATAAATAATAATAATAATAATAAATAATATATATATATTAGAGGCATACGAGGCGCAAATACAAATTTAATCCCATAGAAAAAATTGGTCGGTGAAAAAAATAATTTAAATTTAATTGATTTCGCATCTCCAATTATAGCCAACACGTTAAGATTTATAAAATTTTCAGATGATATCAGAAAAAGAAAAATGATGAATGCAACATAAATCTAATTTTAAATTTTTACTACTTTTATATATAGTACTACAAGACTACAAATTGGTGCAAAAAGGTATATTCTCTAACACAATTATAAACCATGGTTATAATCATCATAAAGTATAAACCATGATTATTGGTTTTAAATTTGTTGATTATTGAATCTTGGTTATGATAAGGAAATCTCATAAGTAATTTGTTTTGTACACATAATACATACATCATTCTTTGTGTGCCCTAATATCCCCATCAACCCTAATCTCTAGCTGGAACCAAAAACCGTATTAAATTAATTAAGCATGCTTGCTGCTGCACTAATTAGTGTTATCCTATCTTAATTAACACAACTTGTCAATTGTCATCACTTAACCCGCCAATTAAAAGATTACGAAATGGTGCTTAATTAATTAATCAACGAGAAAGCTACCGGTTTTCCTACTCAAATAATACAACAAAACAAAACATGTATTTAATGGTAATAGATTTTTCTTTTATTGTCATAAAAATATTTAGCCACAATTGAGTTAAATCATTGCATCCAAAAACACTAATTTTTTAGTGATATTTATATAAAGTGTTGATTATAAATATTCATATTTATTATTGTTTCTAAATCTTTTTCTTTTTATTTGATAGTGAATAGTGATGATCAACACCGGTGTTCAAGTGATTTTTTTCTTCTTCCCTTGTGTTTATTTAGTTCTCTAAACTTTCCTTCTCAACCTTAATTATTTTTTTCATTAATTAACTAAAAATACAAAAATAAATAAATTGAGGAATATGTTAAAAAAAAAAAAAGTAACCTTTTTTTCAATTGAAATTATATTGCCCAAATACTTATAATTTAGGGGTTGTTTGTTAGTTGGCTAGAGCTATGCAAATATTAATAATGTAAGCTTAGTTATGAGTGAATTTCTGTATCATGTATATATTAGTTATTCCACCTTCTACTATGTATAAAATGATATATAGATTCCTCATAACTTACATGTACTAGTTACATAGTTTACATGGACGTAGGCACATGTAAGTCGGGGTGTCCAATTGGACATCCTTCGTCGGAAAAAAATATCATATATACAAGTAAAATGGTATACGGAGTGATTAAATAACATATTTTGGATGCCCTTTGATGTAATAGGTTGCTGTAGTCTAGTGATTTTAGATGCCTTTAATTGGTTTTAGACACCTAGAATGAGCTAGTGCTCACGTGTTCGAATCTCCCCTTTTTAAAAAGAGGATTTGTTGTGCGATTTCTGGACACCCTTCGTGAAATTTCTGGGTTCACCATTGATTAGTTATACGAATTTCTAAATTGTCAACCAAACGGCATATTAATTTTATACATGAATAACTTATTTCTTATCTACCTACCAAACGTCGCACAAGTTATATAAAATTTAATACATAAATAACTTATTTTTTATTCAATTATACCATATAACCCCTTAGAACTTCAAAACATGTTTATCCTCAATGTGAAATTTCTCGATCTCAATACGAATATTAAATATCGAACGAAAGAAGACATCGAACGCAAGCATGATGTAAAATACGTCGTAAAAGAAAGGGTCCGTTACGAGCTTTTTACCAAAGTGGTCACGCAAACTCCATGACACGACGTAACAAAATTTTATTCCAAAAAGACCATCTTTGACTGTCTGGCGCCATATGATTTGTACACGTGTCCATGATATGACATTAGGACACGTGGATCATTCCTATTGCATCATGTAAAGCAAGGTTGGGATGTACTCTACTATCTTATCTTTATGCATTTCCCTTTCTGTCCTTTTCCTAAATAAATTATAAGCTGTAACGCAATCCCGTTTCAAGTCCGTAACCGTTAAGCTCAGTTACGCTAAAAGAACGAAAAACGGGATGTTGGAAACTTCCCGTTACAAACGGCGCCAATTTTGAGTGTTTGGAAACGTGCCGTTAGCTAAGTTTTCTTTTTTTGCTTTGTAATATAATTCCACGAATAGGATCTGAAAAAAAGTGATATATAAGTTGTTTTATTTTTATTTTTAATAATGTCCCATTCGAGTAAGCATATAAAAATCATGTGTATATAACAAATATTAAAACGAGAAATTCATGCTGAAAATAATTGAAAAGAGAATAAATAGCAATAACAATTTTCTTTTAATACTTCTTCGAACTATCTCTACATTTTAATATTTACTTTTATATCGACAATCTCTTACATCCAAATCATCTCATTCTCGTCTCTCTCGTATTTAGCATTAATTATGTTTTTTTGAAATAAAAGAAGAATGAAAGATGAAATTTGGTCTGCAGATTAGGGGCCAAAAGGAAGAAGACTTATGGAATTATGCAGTTGTCCCTCTAAATGCTTAGCCCAGGGGGCACACTGGTTTATTAGTGGACCCCACATTAACTTCCATTATTGTTGGCTCCACAGGGGACACTACCCTGTGGGGCCCTCTCCCTCCCGCCGGCGTTACTTTCCGATTCCTTCAGTTAACACTTCAAACTCTTTTTCAGTTTTCTACCGACACTTTATAATATTCATCTCCTCAACGAAAAATTATATTATTTATATATAATTTTACGTACATATACTTTAATATTTCTTATTTAAATTTATAAAAGTGTGTTGTCTATTTTGTAATCTAAAAATATGAAATTGAATTATGTTATTAATGAGTTACTGACTTGACGACAATTGAAAGTGGTATTAGTAGGAGGATGGCAAGTTGAGTTAAAAAGGCATTAAATACTAACCTTTTTATCATGCTTTCCTTCAAGTTGCTATGAACAACGTACATTTAGTTCCCATTTTTATAGACAACACGCTTTAATAATTTATCGACATATCTTCAAAAGCTTGCACTAAACGTAAGACATTTTTATACAAAATTTGGACACATCTTGATTAATTTTATAATATATTTATCACTTTCTATTAACAATATGTATTAGGTGATCGATTTTGCCAACCAACTAAAGTTGGAACAGATGAAAATAAGTCATCTAGTATGTTTATCTCAGTTGAAATTTAAACCTGAAACCTTATGATTTCAATCGACTTCATTTTCCGTTTAAGACAATATTTGAATTTCTATGTTCAAATTATAAAGGGTCCAATATAATTAACTCGTGTCCATGCACTTTAAGTCTTGAACACAATTATTTGGTGTGTTAGAAATGATATATATATATATATATTCATTTAGGCTGATGAAAAATATGTATATTTTTTCTATATTTCAATTTGTTTGTTGTACTTTACTTTTTAGATAGTTTAAAAAAATGTGTTTTTTTTAAAATAATTTTTTTAAAAATATAAAACTCAACATATTTAAAATTACAAATCAAAAAGCATATTAGTTGCATGCATCAAAACTAGTTCATAATATGTCTTCTTTCATAATTAGTTCCTAGGATATTAGCCCATACAAGATATGTTAGATGCATGTATCAAAGGAAATATAAAAAAGTGAACATAAATAAACATGATTTAAGATAAAATTACAAATAAAATAGTGAATAAAAATAAATCTCCACAAAATTAATTTTAACATTATTAAACTCAATATTACTTTTATATTATATTTATTATAATTCTTATACACTCAGTCAAACAACGCGTTAGGTTAGTACCTCTATAATTGACATTGGTGCAAGAGTTGGAGTACAATAATTCAGCTAGTATTATGCCATGTCTAGAGAACTCTACATCACTACTCCTCTCATTGACCCTACATTACCAAGTGTACTTTTCTTGTATTAATTATAACTTAAAATATCTTTCTTTTCGAATTATTTAGAAGTTGTATTAGTAGCTTACTAAATATGTTTTGTTTTAAGACTAATTAACTCAACATTTTGAACAATGCTTTAAAATGTTAAGTTATAATTATCTATCTTGTTGAGAGCATCGGTCTCCGAAATAGGCATAGTAATACATGGATTCGAGTTAGTTAAATATTAACGTATATATCAAATACTGAATGGAAAAAACAAAAATAAATAAAGTATCAAAAATAATTATGTAAAGTCAAGTAAAAATAACAAAATAAGTAGAGAAAAAAGATAGCAATGTAGTGGAAGTATTTGGACAAGAAACTCTGTGTATTTGTTTTTCTTCCAAATTGATTAGTTCCATCAAATTCTACAAAATGAAAAGGTTACAAAACATCATACTTAATAACTTTTGGAAAGATGGACAACTAAAGCATAATTTTACCTTGTTAGTAGGGGCACATTCATTACCTTAATTTATGATCACAACTTTTATATGTTTGCCCAAAAATAGCTTTACTTATCTTTTTTTCTCATTTGGTGTCTCGTACTTGTATTGGTGTCGGTTCAAATATAAATCTTCAAATTCTCATATTGAGGATAAAATATTTATTTACAAAGGTGATTCTATACCTAAGATAAAAATTCAAAATCTCTAATTCTTAACAAAATATTATTTATCACTACATCACACAATCATTTGTTACTTTAATAATTCATGGATAAACAACCACTAACAAAAGTACAAAACACATCTTATTCATTTTTTTCTCGCTTTAATTTATTACAGTCAAATTCAAAACATTTAAGTTATCTATACATACTAACAACAGTTAATTTATCATAACTAGTCTATTAGTATATTTATCAAGGTACTAAATTAATCCTTTATCACAAGTGTTTGTAATTATTTGTAAGTAATTGAATTGTGTAACACTTTTTTTGGTACTATTATAAAAAATTTATTCCATACGTACATAGTATAGCCACAAGAGACACACCTAAAGGTATAGTTAAGTGGTTAGTGAATTAGGTTGAATATCGTTCAATCTAAAATTTAAATCACAATGAAATCAAAGTATTAGTACATGATTACTTCTCATATGTCAGAATCTCAGTGGATTAATTATCGATAAAGTAACTTGGTTTTTACGCAATTATAAAATAATAAATCATTCATAAAATTAATTTAAGTACACGCAACCTAGGCCGAACATATTATAACTATAAAAGCAAAACTAACCAAGTGAGATGTATTGTTTACCTACAACTACCTAGTGATCACCTACCTAGTGTGGGGGTGTGGTAAGGCTATTTGCTTGATTTATTTCCTAATTAGGGTAAACCCTTCAACCAAGCCCTAAAACACCATGCATTGTTTGGGACAATTTGGCACCCTATAACATCTACATTCATTATTATTATTATTAAAATAAAAATTAAAGGTTGTGAGAATACTAGGGGCACTACTTTTTTGATGTGGCAAAGTTAAAGGACTAAATATTTTTTTAAAAAATAATTCCATGGAAAAGTAAGGTCAAGGTTGAATAGGAAAAAAAATTCCACCAAGTTGTGCTTTATTTTGTACTTTGCTTGTGAACAAGCGGAAACTACACTAGCACAAAAGATGATAGAGACATTGTGGAGATGTTTGAGTTCGGGGTCAAGTAAACGGAGATTTTTTTTATTCGCATTCAATATTTGTATTGATCGAGGATCTGTTAAAAACGATTTCTTTATTTTCATAAGGTATGATATTGCATACGTATACATTATTCTTTTCAGATCTTGGAATTATGTAGTTGTTGTTTCAATATTTGTATTATGTATTATTTTTTTCGAAAAAATAATTTTTGTTAATAATATGAACATACATTTGATATAATTATACTTGAATTAAGGGTGTACAAAATCGAACCGAAAACCGAACCAAATCGCAAATCGAGTCAAATCGAACAAAAAAACCCGACTAGTGGTTTGGTAGTGAAAAAAAAATCCATCTATATTTGGGTTGGTTTGGTTTTAACTAAAACAACTAACCCGACATTACATATGTAATTTTAAAAATTTATTTTATACATAAAAATATATACATTGATATAATTTTAATTTTTTTTTATACTATTTCATAGTTTTTATCTTTTAATATATTATTTCAAGTTTAAATCTTAGAATTCGGAATGGTCCAATAAATATTATAGTTCATAGATGTTGATAATTATAATAAAACTTAAATCAAAATCAAATTAATACTAATGCAAAAAGAAAATCAATTCAACGCTAAGAATGACAATAATATTGAATATTTGTTCTTTAGTTTACATTGTTTTAGACAATTAAAATACATAATCTAATTTTAATTTTCCTTAAATATTTAGTAATGTAACTAATACTTATTAAACTTATTTTAGCATGATTTAGTACTTTTAAATTATGATCATTTTCATTATGACTTTGCAATATTTATTTTATATGATGATTTCATTATTATTTTTTATAGAATATTTTAGTGTCATCACTCATCTCATATTTTGTGTTATTTTCTTAAGAAACACCTTAGATAATTGTATTTTGGTTGGACTAAAGAAATATTTGGAGCACAAGTTAATTATATGTTTGTATGCAAACTTTATCGAAAAAATCCGAGGTTTATTAGTTTGGTTTGATTTATAAATTTAAAAATTTGCCACAATGGTTTGGTTTGGTATTTGAAAAATCCGAACCAACCCGAGGTTGAAAACCCAAAAAAAATCCAAATTTTATTAGTTTGGTTTGGTTTATATATTTAAAATTTTTACACAAAGATTAGGTTTGATATTTGAAAAACCCGAACCAACCCGATCATGTACACCCCTAACTTGAATGATGAAATTGTGTATAAATATTATATATCTATATTAATTGCAAACACTAAGTTCGGATAAAAATAATAATCTAGAGACGCTCTCAAAAATTTCCCAAAATTAAATTATTTTTGTGGTGAAAATTCCACTATTTTATACTCTTCCTGTTCCAAAATAAGTGTCATTTTAATTTATTTCATGTTTATTAAAAAGATACAAAATATAATTTACTAAATTACCTCTATTTATTAGATTTTTTAAAAGAATTGAGCACGTATGCACTATTAAGAAAAAATAGTTAGCATTTAATATAAATATAATTGTAAACAATATACTTTGTCTTTAAACTTATAAAATGCAAATTTTATTTTGGATAAAAAAAATAATCGTAGTGGACATTTATTTTGAGGGAGTAGCTTTTAGACCACTCAATAGTAGTAGACAAAATCAGCTCGGTCCCATTTTAAAGGATTTTGCTCCATCTTATCATTTCTCCTACCACTTAATATTTATATCTATGTTCGATATCTGTATTGAAACCTAATTAATTCAAATTTATATTACATATGGCCTCAATCGAGAGATAGTGCTTCTATTAAGAATTTTTTCATATGAAAAATTCGAAATCGAGACCTTTAGTTAAGGAATAAACAAACTCATTTGTTGTTTCACGTCCTTCAGTGATATTTCCTATTAATATTACAATGTCAAAAGATTTTATTCTCAATTTATATGATATATATTATTAACTAAAAATATAATTTGAAATTTATTTTTAAAACTTACGATTTAAACACGTCGTCCAAATTTGTGCAGTTGCATATTTTATGTATTTCACTAAGGATTAAACTTAAATTGAGTTGTTTTTAAATATAAAAAAACAACTTTTTTTTGGATAAATTAAATTATGCCTCCGTTTTCAATTTCTCCTATACGTATACGTTTTCCCTTTCTTAGGTACTATTAATAAACCATATTAAATGAACAAGTAATTTGTTATGTACAAGTACAATGTATAATCTTAATAATCACAACCGTTTTGGCATTGAACTTAGCCATAATTAAGAGTTAAGTTATGTTACGGAATGTTTCATTTGTTCTAATAACGTTTATTATCTACGGTATATAGTTTCAATATATTTGTTTACCCTCAAAATGATAAAATATGAGTTTTTAGACGTGATTCAAAGACACGAAAATTAGCGTGCTATACCTTGTTTAATTAGCGTGAATAAAGTAAAAAAGAAATAACGACTAATTGAATTGAAAAAACAAGATAAACAAACGAGAAGAGCCTGAGTTTTGATACTATTGGTTGACAGCTCACCAATAAACTTCAACTGTTGATATTCTTCAGAACCATGTAATCACCAATTTCAGAGCCTGAGAATACAAAGTAAGAGTATATGCTTTCCCTTAGTGTTCAAGACAATACTTGACATTAATCCTGCAAAATTACGTTTGACATAGTCTTCTTGATATGTGTCACATCTTATTAACTCATGTCATTCATATCTAATTTTTACCTCATATAATATTATTATATTTTATTTAATAAAATAGATATAATAGGTTACTATATTGAAGATTTGTTTTTGTAATTTAGTAATTTCAATCCATGTATTACTATTTAATAAAACATATTCTTGTGTTCATTTTGGTAAAGAGACAAACTGATCTTATGAAGTGCAAAAGAAAGGAAAAATAAAACACGAACGCTTCCCAATTGAGTAATGTTAGAATAATTAGGATTTTTGCATTCTTAATCACAATTTCAAATTTAAATTTTATAATATAATATGTGTATTAAAAATTAATCAGATCTAAAAACTGATTATCTTATTGGTAATACGTCTAGTAATCATAATATCACATCACATCGGCGCGCACAAATAATGAACGACACCCTGACCCATACCGTTTACTTCATTTATTATTATCTTCGTTACACATTACTCGATCATTTTATTTTTTAGGCATATTAAGAAATCATAAATAATAACATAATTTTATTAATTACCTTTTAAGAACTTTTTGATAATTTTACCAATAACTGTGAACACTTTAAGAAAAAAATAATTGTAAAAGTAATATAGAAAAACTTTAATTAATGTTTTCTTGATTTAGTAAGTAAGGTGGATAATTAATATGAAATAATTATTTTTAAAAGGAACAAAAATATCTCCCGTTTATGATTTGATCCAAAAATGTCCTTATTGTTATTTTATGGGTAAAAAATACTCATTTTCCAAATAAATAAATAAATAAATATATATATACACTTTTTTTTACTAATAATATTTTTTTAAATTAGTAAATGTTTATCCTACTTCAATTCAAAAAAAAAAATCTTATTTTGTAATAATTATTTTTTATCGTTATATAACAAAAATTAATGTTGGATATACTATGCTTTTATATACATGACATATATTATCCATCGAGAGGGTACATGAAATTATTCTATTTTAATTGATAAAATGAGATTAAGAAGAAAAAAATTATTTCCTATATTTTTATTTGTTAAAGTAATTTTAAAAGAAAGAAAACAAGAATAGAGTTCCTTAATAATATTTGAATTAGGAAGAAAATGTGTTTAAAAAGAAAATAAATAATACATTTATTAAAAAAGGAAATTTTTGATTCATTTAATAACTATAGGAGCATTTTTAGATCAAATTATTAACTGTAAGGACATTTTTCTTTTAAATATTGACGACAAATGCATTTTTGAACCAAACTATTATAAATAAAGGATATTTTTATTCATTTCACATAATTTAAAAATATTTTTAATTTTTTTAAAAATGATCAATTAATATGAAACAAACAGAATAATAAAAAGTAACCAGGGTTACCAATGGATAGTGAGTACTTAACCCCATCCTACTTTGCCCGTTAATAGCACGACAAAGCAGCTTCCCCATCAAAACAATATAGTATAGTCTCTTCACATTTCTTGAAAACCAACCTCCAACATTTATTATATTTAATTGACAAAATTATAAATGTGACTCTTCATTCACATTCCATTAATATTTATGTCCTTCAATAAGTAAATATTTAATTTATATTATAAAATTAAATACATAAACTGCATATTTTATGTAATTTAATTCACATAGAATGTTATTTAAGATATATGTGTCTACTTATTTAATTTTATATTCATTTAAGTGTATATATATGCATATTTTAAAATTAAAAGATATAAATGACAATTTAAGCCGAGTAAAAGAACATGCTTGTATTCTACATATGTTTAATCATATCTTTTTAAATTTATGTAATATTTTTTAATCAGGTTTAAAATATTAACATTTTTCCATGATTAGAAATAATTTAATTGTAAAATTCTTTTTTATCTTTGGAAAATTAAGTTATAGTCACACAAGTATGTTTGTTTTAGATCATAATTTTCAAAACAACATATTCAGTATATTTTTATTGATTGAATCTACAAAAAGCAAAGTATATATAAATCTTATTCTTATCTTATGTAGGTAAATAAACGGATTTTCTTTAAGGGGTGTCAATGGTTATGGTAAAACATTTTATAATGAGGCATTTGCAAGCCCTTAACCAATAGACTAAACCTTCAACTTGTTTTAAAAGGTGTCAATTTATGTATTTATATTTATTAAACTAAAATTTAACCACTATGTATAACATAATTTTTCGACGTAGGGGTGTGTGTTGCTCGACACTCCTTGACCAAGGGTAGGTTCGACACCCCTTGACCAAGGGTAGGTTTGCCACCATCATATAAAAGATCACGTCTTTGATCAAACAAAAGCTTGTAATGTCATGTCCTGCCTAATAACTTTCATCCCTCTCAAAATTTGCCTTTCGCACCTACGTTTGTGTGTCTTCTCTTGTCATATCTTGCTTCATTACATTGTATAAAATCGAACACTATCACATAAATTAGAGGAAGTAGTAAGTAGGTGTAATAGTCTAACTAACGGCAAAAAGCAGACGGCGTCAATCTGATAATCCAATGAGAATACGACAGCATCAAACGTCTAACCGTACACGCCGTTAATACCTCCTTTATGAATTGTCCCCCTGGACAGTGTCTTAACGACCGGCTATACCCGGTTGAAAAGACAGAAACAAACGGGCTGTAGCAAGTTACCCAACTAGGGTTAAAAATTAACCGCGGTTGAAATGATTGCTGCAACCGTTTTGACCCCTTTGGTTATCGAAAGGCTCTCCTTCTTTCCCTCAATGCTTTTGTGTCTTTTTTCTCTTTCTCTCTCATCACTTCCATGAAGAAGCTCCTCCTTCTATCCATTGAAGATAGATACATACACACGCATTTACATACAGTTTAAAGAGAGAGAAACTAGAGCGAGAAAGCTCTTTGAACTTCAATTTTGAGTGTTGATTGCTGTTTCTAGGGTCTCTTTTTTTGCATGTTTTTGAGCTGAGGAAGAGTTCAGTGCTTTTTTTCTGGTGAATTTTGGAGGAGGAAGTTTTATTTTGTGTTTGTTTTTGGAATTGATTAGTGTGGATATGAGAGATCTGTGTTGAGAATTAGTGTACGGAAATGGCTGCTTCGGAGGTATCGATTCAAGGTTACAGCGAGCCGAGTGATGGTTCTAGGCCGGTTTCAGATACTGTTAGGAGTAGTTCCGGTGTTGGAAGAGGTAATTAGAACGGAATTTGAGTGATTTGTTTTATAACTTTCCGGTGAGTTTTCTTATTTGTGTTTGTTTTTGTGTCTACAAAGTTGATGCTGATACGGCGTTGTACACGGAGCTTTGGCGTTCATGTGCCGGTCCACTTGTGACAGTACCTAGAGAGGGTGAGCTCGTGTACTATTTCCCTCAAGGACATATCGAGCAGGTTTGTTTGTAAGAACACTTTTAATTTCGTTTTCTACCTTCGTTTTATGGGAAATCCCTTGTTCAATTTCACTTTTAAATACACTGTTGAACATGCATTACCGAGATACTCTGTTTCTCGTAATGATGTTTGTAGCTTGACAGCTTAAATTCAATCATGATCCTTTCCTTTTTGGGGAGAGGGGGTTGGGTTTGAGGAAATTTAGTTGTCAATGGAACTAATTTGCAATAGAGCTTTATGAAATCGATTGTGTTTGAATGATAGGTTGAAGCATCAACAAATCAAGTGGCTGACCAGCAGATGCCTTCGTATAATCTTCCATCTAAGATTCTATGCCGTGTGGTGAATGTCCTGTTAAAGGTAATGGTTTTGTTAATGCTGCTGTGTTAATGTGTTTCCGATTTTTTTTAGCTTACAGTCCTTTTTCCTTTTATGAACATTCTTATCTATACAGTTAGTGCTTAGCTGGTGTTTCTGTGTTGTTGACTTTTGACTGCATTTTCAGGCTGAACCAGATACTGATGAGGTGTATGCACAGGTGACTTTGATGCCGGAGCCAAATGTAGGTTTACAATTATGTTTATTTTTAACTTTTTCCTTTTATTTTTCAATTTTTGGTTTTTTGATCTCATGTTGAATAAAGTAGGTCGAGCTATTCAAATCTTGAATTTCTAGTTGAATAAATCATCTAATATCCTAAATGACTGTTGTAGCAAGATGAGAATACAGTGAAGAAGGAACCTATGCGCCCTCCTCCACCACGATTTCATGTACACTCTTTTTGTAAGACTCTAACAGCCTCTGATACAAGCACTCACGGTGGATTTTCTGTCTTGAGACGACATGCTGATGAATGCCTCCCCCAACTGGTTAGAAGAATATTTCTTAATGTGTTCATGGTTACTGTATTGGGGACATGGAGTGACTAATGATTTTTATTTGCATCGTTAACAGGATATGTCTCGGCAGCCTCCCACACAGGAGTTGGTTGCCAAAGATTTACATGGAAATGAGTGGCGATTCAGGCATATATTCCGGGGTATGATACCCAGCAGAATCTTAATCAACTTTTGTCTTTAAAGCTTACCCCCTCCACCCCTGTTTGGCCTATTTATGCCCTTTGAGAGCTTAAGCGGAAGGCAATAAAGGCCAGGTCTCCTTTTGGGGAGTGAGGGCGGGGGGTGGGGTGGGAGAGTGGGGTGGGTGCAACATAGAGATGCACCATCACACAGCACATTCTTCCCTATTAAGTGCCATTATTGGCGTATAATACCAGTTGCATTCTTGTAATCACGCGGCCAAATGAAGATTGCTACAAACCTGATGTGGCTCTTGTAAAAATATTAAGTATATTATTTAGGATTTTACAAAAGGAAAATTTGAAGAAAGAAGAGCGATGCAAATTTCATTTGAACAATACTTTAGTGGTTTAAGAAATTCTTCTGTCTTTGCGTTTCATATCATGTTTGTTACCTATATAATAATTTAACTAAAAATATGATAACATAGTGTCACAACTCAAAGGAAGAACAACATAGTGTCACAGCTCAAAAGAAAAATAATGTTAGGAACCAATATTGATTTTTCGTTTCCTTCTTTCGGACGTTGCTTTGGGGGGAGGGTAGGGGAGAAGTCGGTTAACAAAATTGCGCTTCTGTAAACACAAAGTTGCTAGATTTTCAATTCTCCTTTTCTTCATATTCAAAATTGTCTTTGGAAGTCTGGTAACATGCTTCTTTATTTACCGTGCACTGTATGCCATTATTGGAGGGTTGGTGTGTTTTTCTTGCTATGTAACCTCTGGTTTGTTTCTCACCCAAGCATTTGAACTCCAGGCCAACCTAGGAGGCATCTTCTTCAGAGTGGTTGGAGTGTCTTTGTTAGTTCGAAGAGGCTTGTTGCTGGGGATGCATTCATATTTCTTAGGTTCGATTCGTGAAACCCTCTCTGAATTTATTTGTTCCATTATTAGAATCTGACTAGTAGTGTTGTGCTACTTTAGAGGTGAGAATGGGGAGCTTCGTGTTGGAGTTAGACGTGCCATGAGACAGCAAGGAAATGCTCCATCATCGGTGATATCCAGTCATAGCATGCATCTTGGTGTACTTGCAACAGCTTGGCATGCCATTCAAACAAAAACGATGTTCACTGTGTATTACAAACCAAGGTACCTGGTCTGAAATGACTAAATAAAGCAACGACTGAAAGGATGTAACTAGAGATCTTTGATTATAAGTTAAATGTTACATTTAGTCTTTCTCCGGAGGTTGGAAACTTGGAACAGTAGCTCATGTTGTTTTATTGCTTGTTGTCTATACATTTGGAAACATTTTATAGTATTTCTCCAGTGGTTGGTATTAATAGTACATGTTGTTTCATTGGTTGTCCTCTATGCATTTGGGAACCATTTTATTTTAATCGGTTGCCCACTAGAATACCTGGCTGCTTCGTATGTTTGATGGCCTCCTAATATCAATAACTCAACATACTTTACTATTTATTTTTTGATTGGTATCTTTTATGTCCATTTATTGGGGAAAGTAGGGTGAGAAAGTAGGTACTTGAATTATTGTTGGTGTTTAACATTGACAAAAGGATTAAACCTTCCTTGCTAACTTACTGTTATGTTACAGGACAAGCCCTACTGAGTTTATAGTTCCATATGACCACTATATGGAATCTGTGAAGAACAATTACTCTATTGGAATGAGGTTTAAGATGAGGTTCGAAGGTGAAGAAGCTCCAGAGCAAAGGTGGGCAGCAGTTTATTTTATAGAAATCATCTTTTTAGTGTTTAAATTGTGAGTTGCTGGTTGTAATCTTGATCTGTGTAATGGACTAATTGACAGGATAAAATGACAGTCATTTGGTGACTGGCTGTTGATCATTTAGACTGTTGATTTAATTTTTCTGTAGCAGGGTATTTTCTATTCAATTCTATAAATTAACCAACTTACAATGTTTTATAGGTTTACTGGAACTATAGTTGGCATTGAAGATGCTGATCCCCAAAGGTGGCTTGAATCTAAGTGGAGATGTCTGAAGGTAGTTTCTACTTTATTTTCCTGGTTTGACTGTTTCTTTTACCTCATATCACATTGAAAGTCAATTCATTTCTGGTTTCTTTAGGTCCGGTGGGATGAAAATTCTAGCATTCCAAGGCCAGACCGAGTTTCACCCTGGAAAATAGAACCAGCTCTTAGCCCTCCTGCACTTAATTCACCTCTAGTCGCAAGGCCAAAAAGGCCTAGATCCAGTATTTTGCCCTCATCTCCTGATTCATCTGTCCTTACTAGGGAAGGTGGATATCTCATCCTGATCTTTTCTATTCAGTATCTTGCACCGCTTATAAGTCTTGTGTTCGATCTAAGTAATTGTCATGTACTTTCTTATTTTTTGTTAAAGGTTCATCAAGAGTGACAGCAGACCATTCCCAAGCCAGTGGGTTTCCGAGGGTCTTGCAAGGTCAAGAGTTATCTACCTTTAGAGGCGGCTTTGCAGAAAGTAATGAGACAGACTTGTGTGAGAAACCAATGATATGGCAACCATCAGTGAATGATGAAAAGAATGATATTCATTCTGCATCAAAGAGATATCTTCCAGATAAATGGCTACCTTTAGGGAGGCCTGAGTCATCTCTCACAGATTTATTATCAGGTTTTGGAGTGCCAAATAACTCCTCCCATGGGTTCTGTCCCTCTGCGGACCAAGCTGCATTTGGTGCTAGCTTGGTGAAGCAGCAAACACAAGATCAGGAAAAGGATTTTAGTTTATTGGGAAAGCCATGGTCTCTTCTGTCTTCCGGTCTCTCTCTTAATCTGATGGATTCTGGCTCTAAAGCTCCTGGCATAGGGGGTGATACTCCCTATCAAATGCGGGGAGATGCTAGGTATAGTGGTTATGGTGAGTTTTCAGTCCTCCCCGGTCATAGGGTTGCAAATCAGCAGGGAAGCTGGATTATGCCTCAACCAGTGTCGCCTTACATGCAGCTCTCTCATTCAAGAGAAATGATGCATAAACCCACTGTAGTAAAGCAACCTGAGGCTGTGAAACCCAAAGAGGGTAACTGCAAACTATTTGGCATTCCCCTGACAAGTAATGTTTGCACAGATCCTGTTATGATGCGGAAAAGTTCATTGATTGATCCAGCAAGTGACATGAATATTGGTATACACCCT
The DNA here is from genome assembly GCF_019186545.1 of Solanum stenotomum. Taxonomy (NCBI): domain Eukaryota; kingdom Viridiplantae; phylum Streptophyta; class Magnoliopsida; order Solanales; family Solanaceae; genus Solanum; species Solanum stenotomum. The sequence continues at coordinate 4,564,607 of NC_064284.1, read as the reverse complement.
CATCAATCCCTTGCCACTGATTCTGATCAAAGGTCTGAGCAATCAAAGGGATCAAAGGTGGATGATGGAATTGCAGCTAATGATCATGACAAACAATTTCATGCCTTTCATCTTTCTGCTAGAGATAGGGATGGTAAAGGTCATAGTAGTTCTACAAGGAGCTGCACAAAGGTTTAAATCTGATCTTTTGTCACAACTTTAGCTGTTGGCTTTAATGAAATTTCTAATGATTTATTTTTGCCTACAGGTTCATAAACAGGGTACAGCACTCGGAAGGTCTGTAGATCTTGCAAAGTTCAACAATTATGACGAATTGATTGCTGAACTGGATCAACTTTTTGATTTTAATGGTGAACTCAAGGCTCGGAGTAAGAGTTGGCTGGTTGTATATACTGATGATGAGGGTGACATGATGCTTGTTGGAGATGATCCATGGCCGTGAGTACTTAATATCATTGCTTTTATATATCAAAGTGATTATTTTCTTTCCTCCTGCGCTCTGCTTACTTGTGTAGTTTTTCTAGATCAGTGCTGTGTTTTTTGTATTTGTTACATTATCTTATCGGCTTGCACTGGTTTGAAACAGGGAATTTTGTGGTATGGTTCGCAAGATTTTCATCTATACAAAAGAGGAGGTGCAGCGTATGAATCCAGGGACCCTTAATTCAAAAGGCGAGGACACTTCTTCTGTCGCTGAGGGCTCAGACGCTAAAGAAGTGAAGAATCTGCAACTTCCTTCTGAATCTGGTCAAGCAGAATCTTAGGTTTTCCTCCAAAATTGAGGTACTCGGAAAAGATGTACTTGAAGAGCAAGTGATTCCTTTTTGCTTCAGTTTTTTGAAAACATTTTCCCTGTAAATTAGGGTGGGAGATGCCTCCAGGTTTTTTGCTTAATTACTGTTGTTTTGTATTTGACAGGTTTATCAGATAGCGAGGAGATGGCTTTTATCCACCTAGGTGTTACTTTTTTGGGGATTTTTGAATATAACCTACAATATCAACTCCCTTTTGACTTCTGGATGGGGATGGTCTCTTCATATAAATGCAGCTTCAGTATTTGCAGTTTTGAACCCTTTTTTGGAGCCAATATCTGGCCCCTTATCTATCTATACATAGTATATGTAAATTATCAGCGTTGGTCATTAACCTTGCTTCTGCCAATCTCACTTTGTACATACCAATTTCTCTAGCTGTAGCTGTAAGTAAGATTTCGATTCTACTATGTATGTACCTGCCTTACTGTTGATTTTTGTGGAAGTGGTATACAACTGCTTTGGGCAGATAACATATTTTGTATCAGCAATTATGGTAATGCGATAGAAAAAAAGTTTTTTCTGAGTGAAGAGCTTTTTGTGTTGTGCAATTTTGGTCATTGGCCTATCTATCTATCTATCTATTCTTGTTGGCCAGGTTCCCTACCCATTGTCTTCTACACAACCAAATTGCTGTTTGCGTTTGGAAAGTTGGGCTAATCAAGTAGTTGTATTAATGTTTGATATTTGAATTATACAATAGTGTGATTTGGTAGAGCAGCAGGACATTGTAAATTCTTCATACTGGGTTTGGGTTCTTCTTCACGCATGCTTTATGTAGCAAGCCAAGGTATTTTTTTCGTTTTAGATGATTAGTTTTGTTAGAAGACAGAAATGGCAAGCTACCAAAATTCAGTTAGTAAAAGAACACAAACTCAAATATACCTTGCATAATCATCCTGGAACAAGAACTTCACAATTGCAATAGTATTCTATAGGGGCGTAAAAAATGAGTCCAATTATAGGTAACCTGTCCAACCCGTCCAGAATTTTAAGGGTTGGACTTCAAATTATTTGAATTAGGTTCAATTTCAACTTATTCAAGTCCTAATCCATTTTAAGAGAATCTTCAATTGAACTCAATTTAATCTTAATTTCAATCTGTTTTAAAATGTTTTTTTGCAATATAATGTAATGTATGTATGTTTGAATTACTATTTATTTTATATCTTTTAGGATTTCTCAGCCCAAAAAGTTGCTAAATTGGACGTGGATTCATGCTCAAACAAAGGGATTTTGGTGCCAAGGATTCACTTTTCTTTCCTTGTTTTTATTAGATAGTTTTTTGGCAAGAATTTTGGTAGTATCTTTACATTCCTTTTAGTTAGATTTTAGTATTTAGTTATTGCCATACATGTTATTTGGTGTAGATTTTCCCTAGATATAGCGGTGAATTTTATTATTTTTTATTTACAAGAACAATATTATTATTATTTGATAGTTTGTCTTCTTTACACCTCTTTTGAGGGGTAAGATTAGCTGACATGGTAGAGGGACAAATATGACCCTTTTCCGTTGATTTTATTAGTATCATAATTAGCCTTAATCCGTTAATTTTAGTTTCCTTCTTTATTTTGGGCTCGTTGGGCCATTTTGTACATATTCTTTGATTAATAAATGAGCTCCTAAGCTCAATAAATTCAATTAAAAAAAAAAGAACTTTGAGAACTTTATTATCTTTAATCTTCGTATTTTCATTTCCGCATTATTTTCTTATTTTTTCCAAGTAAGGTGATTCTTATCACAGTCGCTAAGTATTTGTCTAACATAATTATCGTTGCAAATATTATTATATTAATCGGATTTTAATTAGGCAAAAGTTTAATTCAATTGAGTGATCATTTCATTTATATATATATCTGTGAATTCTCATTTTCTCAACTGAAATGAAAAGCAGTTTACTGTAAATAAAGAAAGATCAAGCTGGACTAGGAACTTGTTGAAAGGACTATCATAGCATTCAGTTTTGGAGCTTCATAAGCTCAATGTTTCTCCTAAAGAAAACACCAATATAACTGACTAAAAAAGAAACGACAACCCGGTGCACTAAGCTCCCGCGATGAGCGGGGTCCCCGGGAAGGGTCGGACCACCATGGCCTGTAACCATCTAATTACATGAAAACATAAGTAAAACTAAAAGAGCAGTATAGGAAGTCTGAGGTCTAAAAGCTATAGCACCCTGAGGTCCAAAATCTTCGATAGAGCCTCTCCTTCGTATACCAGAGCAGCTTATATCACCCCCCCATTAAAGCCAGCAGAGTCCATCAACACAGCTTTGATCTGATCTGGATGAATGTCTTGACCTTCGTTCGATTGCTGCAATTAAATACAATCTAAAATTAATACTATTACATTTTTAATCCTACTGTCCAAGATGGAAGTTAACAGAAAGAAGGTACCTCAGCTCGGAAGACATCCAACACAAACCCATTGAAGCAGCTGATAACAGCTTGTTGAATGTCCAGTCCAAGACTGTCCAGAGCCTTCATTGTTGAGAGTAAAACCCCTGGTTTGCGGCTGCAGATCATATGAATGTTCACCGCTCTTCCTTCCCTGACCCTCACTTCAATCTACACGAATAAAAAGAACAACAATGCATCATTCGAAACCAAATAACATAATGAATTCTAAAAGAATGAGATGCCAAGATTACCCTTGCAGGTTGGCCAGTAGGGCTGGACAGGGGGCTCGGAAACGAACTTGGAACAAGTTCCTCCTTTATACGACTTGGCAGAGCTGACGCAGTCGGTGTCAGAGGATAGAAGCTGGTTGCTGGACTCAATGAAGAGTTAGCTGGTGTGGACTCCAACTCATTATGCAGCTCATTGATGTCCTGCTGAAGCTCCTTCAAGTACTTAATTGCATCTCCTAAGATAGAAGCCCTGTCCATCTGCCAACATACAAACCAAATCAACAATCAGATTAAAGGTAATTCACCAAGAGGGAGAGAGTGATTACTTGTCCCAACAATTAAACCAAAATTGTTCATACAACAAGCCAGTGAAATAGATACAACTCTTTACTGTAGGGGGAGGTACCTTTCAAGAATAGTTCTATTCCCTATGTGGCCCAAAATTAAGATGCTTTTAAAAATCATCTCATACAGTCCATGTGAGTGAATTAAATGCTACACTATCAGCAGTTTGTACTTAATTCACAAACCTTTTGAACTATGCAAAACTCTTACCATAAATACAAAAGTTAATCTTAACAAAAAGGAAACTAAACAACAAATAAATAAATGGAAGCTAAATGCTGATGATTGTAAATGGCTAAAACATGTTAAATTCGTAATCGAAATTCACGAGAATTTTCTGTAAAAAGAATTTCATACCTTAGTAATCTTTGGGACTACAGATCTCAGCATGTAAAGCCTGTCATTAAGCTTCTTTCTGCGGCGTCGCTCGGCCATCAGATTCTTAGCTGGAAGTCCCTTCTTCTTCCCCTTTTGATCAGCACCACTGACAGTGCTGGCTGCATTTGAGCTGTTTTCTCCTCCTATTTTGATCCCATCTTCGGTTTTGTTAGAGATATCGATGAACTCATCCGAGTCGTAATTCAACGTTCCATCCATGCTAACATCTTCAAATTCATCATTGATGCTGAACTTCCTTTTACTATCGTTCCATTCCTTATTCTTTTCAAAACCTTTCAGATTACTGGAAGATTGACCGATTTCTGTACCTAAGCCCCCTAAATTTTCACCATGGTTGCCCAAGTTCTTAGCAATCCTTTTCTGGAAAAGAGTTGGTTGTGCTCCAATCGAAGCAAAATTATCTAAAGGTTTATGAGTTCTAGACCGATTGAGAAACAAAGTGTTTCCGTTAGCAGAATTGTTGTCCCCAAACCCCATGGAACTATACCCACCAGCTACCTGAGGTATCTGGAGCAGATTAGGAGAAGAAAACTGAGTATAAGAACTCAGATTGTTCGTCCCCAACTGGTTTTGTGAACCCAGATGATGAAACCCAGTATGTATCATCCCATTCCCACCTTGATTCATTGCACCCAACGAATTCTCACAGCCCAAATTGAAGCTGCTCTCCAATGGGTTGTTGGATAACCCTGTGAGTGAAGTAGGAATAGTAGATTTTTGGGGCATGAAGAAGTTTACCTGAGAAGGGTCAAGGTTGTTGAAAACACTACCAGAAACAGGCGAGCAAGAGGATGAAGAATCCACAGGCTGCAGAAGCAAATTGTTTTCAGCTTCAGTGAAACTCGTAGAGTAGGAAATGTGGCTCTGCATGTTGCCACCACCACCACCATTGTTGTTGTTGTTGATGTGATGATTGTTATTAGCAGCACCACCCATGAACCACTCCACACCTCCATCATCAACCATAGCTTGGAAATTAGAAAAACCACCATTGTTCTCTTGATGATTTTCATTGGGAAAACCACCATTGTTCTGTTGATGATTTTCATTGTTACCATTATTCTGATTAACCCAAGCACCAGTTCCTCCATCCTCCTTACCATCCATCCAACCCATACCATTCATCATTTTTTCTGGAAAAAAACAAGTTAAACAGAAAGAATAATCAAAAGGGTGTTACTAAAAAACAACAAAAGCAAAAACAGAAAAGGGGTTTCAAAAGAAGCAGAAAAACAGGGGAAAAGACATACAGAGTAGCAGCAGAGAAGAAAGGCAAATACCTTTTTTTTTCCCTTTATATGAGAGAGAAGACAACTTAACACAGAGAGAGAAAACTCTGCTCTGCTATCACTATTATTACTACTAAACTTTCTGCTTCTGCAAATCCACAGTTAAGCCTGAATTTATAGCAATATTTGCCAACTGATTATGGTAAGTAATGATTAGTTTTTTGGATGGATTCTTGATCTTCCTATGGAAGAGATAAAAATGGCAAATTTCTGGGCTTTATTTTGTAATTAAGCAAAACAAAGTCATTATTAAAGTTGACAGAAGTTTGGCTTCTTCTATTCAAGATACTTTCTTATTTTGTTTTTAAGATAAACAAACCAATCTACCTACTTCTTTTATTTTGTCTTTACGCGATGTCTGGTATTTGTTTCGTGACTATTTATTTTCTATTTTTTTAAAATGGAAAATTACACGAGGAATTTTATTGATATTTGTATTTGAAATTACTTAACTTTGAAATTCGTGAGTTCATACGAAGTGTATTATTGATATTTGTATTGAAATTCACGTGTTCATACGAGGTGTTTTGTTGATATTTGTATTAAAATCACTTAATATTAAGTTCATGAGTTTATACATAGTGTAATATATTCCTTAACAAAAAGGAATTCATATTTTAGACTTGAGAATCTATAGTTAAAAATGAAAAAAAAAATATTTATTAATTTATTAGTATATTCAAGGGATAAGGGTTTGAAAAATATCTCAACTTTGGCCGAAATTGTTGTTACGATACCAAACTTTATGAAGGACCTATTACCCCCTGAACTATTTAATAGTGTATTTTTTTATCCCCTGAACTATTTAATAGTATATTTTAAAAGTATATATTTGCTCACGTGGACACATTACTATTTATAATTATGCATTATTTTTTATGTCCACGTGGGCAAATATATATGTTTAAAATACGATATTAAATAGTCTGGGGGTAATAGGTCTTCATTAAAGTTTGGTATCGTAACAATAATTTCGGCCAAAGTTGGGGTATTTTTCAGATGTGTATCCATATATTCAATATTCTTATTGAATATCTTGATTAACTCGAATTTATATTAAGCATTTCAATTTATATTTAATTAAAAAATTATGTCTTAACAAATTTGATTTTATATTTGTATCTCAAACTTAAATTATTTAATTATAAATAAAAAAAATATTTGTGATTACCAATCATTTCTACATTCTACTTTTAATACTTGTTTATTCCTTGAGAAAATGACCAAATGACCACCCAACCTATTATCGGATTTCCAACTACACACCTATTCTTTGCGGGAATTCTATTAGCCACCTGAACTATTTTAAAATGGAATAAATAACCCCCTAAGTGTTGAGTTGGTATGGAAAGTGTGTGTCACTTTCTTTGAGAGAGTGAGTTGCCTGATTTTTTTAAATTTTCATTTTTTTCTAATTTTCTTTTTTCTTTCTCTTTCTTTCTTCTTATATTTATCTATGCAACTACACCTTTTTCACCATTATCATTGTTGAAGCTTTTTCAATGAATGTTTGGTATAAAAATTATCAACAACTAATGCATTTTATGAATAAATAATTTTTTGATAGACTTATTTAGAACATGAACAATTTTTTTTTTCAAACTCATGGACTCAAGAGTAACAAAATCAACGTGAAGTAATTGTATATTTAAAAAATATCTTCAAACTTATTAAAAGAAACTAAAAACAAAATAATTTCTTCTACATTTTTAAAGAAGGATCCTACATATTCTCCTAAAACCGTGAAGAATCAAAATAAAAAACTCAAATTATAAATTAATCATGAAAATTTTAGAGGGAGAAAGAATAAAGAATGGGAAAGAGAAAAGGTGACTTGAATTTTCGTTTTTATAAATTGTTAGAGATATAGAAATTTATTGAGGTAAAAAAATGGTGCTTAGAATAGTTAGGGTTGAAAAAATGACTGGGGAAGAAAGGAAGAGGAAGGAGGAGAACTTTAAGAAAAAAAAATTATTAAATGGTGAAATACACGTGTTGACTGTCGAGTGCATGTATTTCAGCACAAGACACATGCCTGATAATGACATTTCAGGGAGGAAATAATTACACTTTAAAATAGCTCAGGGGTAATAGGACCCCCGTAAAGTATAAATGTGTAGTTAAAAATCCGGTAATAGATTGGGGGATCATTTGGCCATTTTCTCTTTATTCCTTCAAAAACCTCTTCCATTTTGAATGTCTCTTTCTATTTCTTTCCTTTTCTTCCTTATTTATTTATTTATGAATAAAATGTTATATTCTAGTTTTTTTTGTAACTTGCTTTATTCAACTCATGAGTACTCCCAAATTCCAATACTTCGTCAAATATCTATTAACTTTCACTAATATAAATATCGAATAAGTATATTTACCAAACTTGACCAGACAAAAAAAATAACAAAATTATCTATTGACATTATTACCAGTAGATAGGATTGTAACTGACAAATAATTTTAATAAAGTTTTATAAAATATTTTTAATTTTATATTTTATAAGAATTTTTAATTTCTACATATAAATATCTAAAAATAGCACATAAAAAAAAACTTTGCTAGTTATCTTTTAAAAAATAAATTATAAAGGATTATGCTCACCTATTTTCTCAATTTTAACACGCCTTTTCTTGTAAATTGATACAAAAGTAAATGGGGATGGGCTTACATATTGTTAATGAATAAAATTTGTTTGCTCATAAATTCACTCTTTTAAGAATAGTTTTTATTTTATTTAAATTAGCCATTAAAATTTTAAATTCATTTTAAAAATTACTTATAACCTATTTTTTAACTTCTTATTGAATTTTAATTAAATTAAAAAATTATATTAAACATATTGATTTATATTTGAAAATTGAAATACATCCTAACAAATATGATTCATTTTTATATCTCAAATCTAAGTCATCTAATCATAAATAAAAAAAATTTCATCGCTACACCACAATCATTTCTTAATTCTTCTTCCCAAAGTTGTTTATTCCTTTAAAACCTCTTCCATTTTGAATGCATTTTTCTATTTATTTATTTGTTTATATTTATGAACAAAATGTTATTTCCTAGCTTTTTGTAACTTGTTTGATTTAACTTGTATGTACTTCGATTACATCGTTAAAAATCTACTAACTCTCACCAATACATTCATCAAATAATTGCATCTACCAAACTTGAACAGATAAAAATGAATCACAAAATATCTATTAACATTATCACTAGCATGTAGATTATGACAAACATATAATTTTATGAACTTTTATGAATTTATTTTTATAATTTTTACATATAAGATATTTAAAAATAACACTTAAAAAACCTTTGCAATTTTTTTTTAAAAATAAATTATAAAAGGCTATGCTCACCTAGCTGAGACCTATTAATTAATTAAGAATATTAGTGAAGTTTCATTTTACTAATCAACTAATTTAAAGTTACCTATCAATAACTAAAAGTTGAGATTAAAGTATGAAAATGTCGATTGTTAAATGTTGAGGGAGGTACTTAATTTTTTAAAAAGTAAAATCAGAAATTAAAATTGATTTTCACCCATTTTAATAAGAAAAAACAATATTTTTTTGAGCATTTATTATATGTCTGCGCTATTATAGCAGTCTCCTTATGTATATCAGTATATCTTTTCCTGAATATATTATACTTTCATTTAAATTCAATATTTTAGAACATTAACTCTGAAAATTGTTGTGCATATCTTGGTAATATGAAATATACGTCTGCATAAAATACTATGAGCAATGACCAGACAATGCAAAAATATTTATACAATTAAATTACTTTTAAAAAAACATATGTGGTATTAATAATCTTATAAGTGGTGATAAGAGAGCTAGGTCGGTGAGTGTATGTAAATTTTAATTTTAGGGTGTTTGGTATGAAGGAAAATATTTTTCAATTTTCTCATGTTTGGTTGGGTAAAATATTTTGGAAAATGTTTTCCAAATCAATTCATTTTCCTCAAATTTAAAGAAAATGACTTCCCTTAAAAAAATTAAGGAAAACATTTTCCAAAACTCTCCTCAAACTTCAAATTACAATTTTTTTTTTATCCCACGCTCACCTCCTACACCCCCCC